>NC_056739.1:1160385927-1160685927 GCF_019279795.1 Protopterus annectens
AATGTAATTGTCTATACACATCCAACAAATGAAGCACGTAGTCTCTTTTTACTGGAAAACTCTGGAAAGAAGACTGCCAGATTAATGTTTTGATTGAGTGAAGTCTGTGTAGCTACTTTAAGCAAAAATAATGTATTATTACATAAAAAACCCTGTCATTGTGAAAGATAAAAAAAACCCTGTCGTTGTGAAAGTTAACATATGGAGGTTGACAAGACCAGGCCTGAATTCAGATACTCTCCTGGCTGAAGTAATATCTACCAGGAAACAGTTTTCCAAGTCAGAAGTTTTAAGTCCACCTTGGCAGCGGGTTTAAATTGAGATTCGGTCAACATCTGTAGCAGTACAGTGAGGTCTCAAGGAGGTATGGAATCCTTAACAGGAGATCTGAGAAGGAAGGTACTTCTCAGGAAAGTCTTACACAATTTGAGAGTGGCCAATAAAGTGCGACTCTCACCAATATGAAATAAATTGCCTCTAGCTGAATGTTGATAATGGAATAACTGGCTCCACTGTGGAAGATGGAAATGAGAAAATCTGAATACTGCGGGTATGGGAGCTGAAAAAGGATCTAAATTTCCCTTTGAAGGCCAAATAGTAAAGCTTTTACATTTACTTTTGTAGACTTTCTGAGAGGAAGTGAGAATTTGGACCACTTGGGAAGAGTCTGGACTGACTAATCATCACGGGAAGTGGAGAAACCATGCACTCAGTTTTAGAGTCTGAATGTCTAGAAGAGCCATTCCAGATGTGTAAGACAGAAGGTCTGCATTCAGGTCCAGCACCCATGGCAGGTGTAGAAGGTGAGGCTACCTTAGGCCAGAGAAAGGGAAACCACACCTGTTGAGGCCAGAAAAGGGTAATAAGGGTGACCACGCTATTATGTTGTAATGCTTTCTGCAAGAATTTCGGGATTAGGAGAGTTGGTTGGTGGCTAAGATTTGCTTTTCTAGCAGTTTTTTATTTCTATGGCCCTTGCTTTTTTTTTTTTTTTTTTTTTTTTTTTTTGAGGGCAGAACACTGGGGAGTTTTTTACTTTTGGGGGGGTGGATAAAGAAAGGGAGTGTCAACTGCCTCTGGTAACAGACATCTTTGGTGATGGATGTCAAGACTTGAACAAATGCCCCCCCCCCCCCCGACTGCCTCCAGAGTGTAGCAGTCGGGCAACCATTCAGGAATGCTGACAAGGCCTCTCTGGGAATAGATTCCTTAAGCCTCGATTCTGTGGGCCTCCTTTGCCACAAGGGTGAGGTCTATTATTAGAGCCCCCCATATCTGCCTAGGAAAGATCTATTTCCAGAACAGTCTTGAGAAAATCCTTGTGATTTTTGAAATCACAGCTTTTTATCCCCCCTTCTAGCTTCTACGGAAGGTCCTCTGGGAGGGCAGAAAACCATATTCCTATGGCACAGAGTTTTTTCCCATCCTGCTCATTCCTGGCGAGTGTGTCCTTGATCTTTGGTCAAGTCTCTCAGAAACCTAGTCATGTGTGACAAATAATTCAGCGATCTTAAAGCAAAGGTAGCTGAAGCATAAACTCACTTTCCAAACCTATCTAAAGCCCTGGACTCTCTATTAGAGGGATGGACAGATGAGCTCTCTCCAGTAAGCTCTTTCTTGGTGACTGCTGCTACTACCATGGCTTCCACTGCCAGGTCTTAGCTCCAGTGGAAGCAGTCTTTGGAAGCAGCACAATATTTATCAGGTTTTCTGGGAATTGGTTCTGCCACATTTGGTTCCTCTCATACCTGGTGAGAGATTATTTAAATTTGTTGACTGGGGTAGTACAGTGATCTCAATGGACCAGTTGCAGGCACAACCCAGTTGAACTATTATCACATAAGAAATTAACAAAACATTTACAGATAAAAGGATATGCTAAATAACAAATATACATGCAAGAATATGCTATAACATTTAGTTCAAGAAGCAGTTTACAACATCAAAACATATATGGAAAAAAGCAATTATGCGTAGGATAGCTTTATGGCTAGGATGCAGTCATAATAACTTAAATGGCTTAGGCTACAAGGATATCAGAGAGAGAGATCTAATTCACCATCTCACCAGCTAGGGGACCCATGCAGGAAGTAGATGAGCCAGAACCAAAAGCCTCAAGAAAAATGGATTTCTCCAGAGAAGGGGCTTTGGAAGCTTGAAGGATGTTCCCGAATGAGATGCCCTCAAGTGGTGATCTGGGGGACCACTTTCCTTCTTTGAAATCTGTGCCTTCTGTCAGACTCTTGGGGGAATCAACATGCCTCCTCTTACACTTATGTCTCCAAGGAGAGATGTTTTGGAGATGAATCATAATACTGAGAGGGTATTTTGAATGAGGATCATCTCGGGGCTAGTCTGAACTGTCTGACCTGATGGGATAGACTGTGCAAGATCAGCACCCAGGGCTATTGGTTCCAGAGTGGGTGAAGCCGAAAGGGATAGAGATGTCTGGTCTCCAGCCTTGGAGAGAGCTCTCTGAACCACCCTGAAGACAGAAGATGAGGTGGAACTCAAAAATCACCCTGGTAGGGAGCAGAAACTGCCACTCCAGGATGACAGAGGGAATCCACTCCACCCTACTCAGAGACAGAAGCCAGAAGTGAGCTATCTAACTCCGATGCTTCAAGGGGAAGTGACGGCTCAGACAACTTTAGAGTCGAGCCCCCAGATCTGTCTGGCTCTGAAAAAAACTGGGGCTGGTCAGATCAGATAAGATGCTGGAGTTAAAGAGAACCACAACTTTGGATTCAACACTGACAAACTAGGAAATCTTGGATCCAGCGTTCCAGAACCCAGAGGTAAGATCAGGGTAAAAGTGGCCATGGGCAAGGGGGAGAGTCTGAAGCTCACAGGTTTGAAGACAGCCAGAGCTGGGAGAACTCCCAACTGCATTTGGGTCCTTAAGAATTTCCTCATCATTTTAGTCATATCAGATTCTGTCAGACCTCTTGTAGACCCAACAGACTTTAAACAGGAAGATTTAGAAAGTCATATGGAAGTCTTCTGCATGGGACTCTCTTGAAGAAATGGGGAATGCAGCCTAGGGGAGACTGGTTCTGAGGAAAACCTCGACTCTGGTAAGGGAGGAGTCAGGACAATGCCACAAGTTTGATCTGATCCAAAAGGGTAAGGATACCTCGCCCCATGACAGCCAAAGCTCAGCAAGAAACAACAGATGGGAAAGGACCATAGTCAAAGATTCCCAGAAGTATTACTTTAATGAAGCCTGGTCTGGCTCTAGAAAAAGAATCCAGTTTGGTGAAGTTATGAACAGAGGAACAAGTATCTTCTTGTAGAATAGAATTAGAATCCTTGATTTGATTTCCTAAAATCCTAAACTTTTTCCAAATAATATCTTTGTTTTCTGTGGACATCTAAGGTACAAAGAATTCTCTCTCACTTGTTTTAAGTATCATGAGAGGAAATGGGCAGTTGGGTAGTCTGGTTGACAGCAAATTCAAAGACAACTTTTGCCACAAAGGAAGGGTTGGGTCCTGGGACTCGACCACTCTTTGTGAAAGACATTACCAGCCTACAATTCAGATACCTGTCTGACGGATGTCAGAGCAGGGCAATCTTCCACAGATGCATCCTTGAAGGACATCAGCTTCTCCACACCAAAATTCAGATTACAAGTAAGAGCCAACTCTTTTTCTTTGTGGTTTGATACACAAAATTCCCTTCACAAATTGCTTAACTTGGGGTAAAGAAGAAAGTGGGGGATCCAGAGGCAGACAAGCTTACATGGCTGACAGGTGTACCTTAATTGAAGTGTATTCTCAGCCTGAATTGAGCAATTCACATTGGTACTGGAGAACCAACGGTGTCTCCGCTTGAGAGGGGTTGTTGTCCTCTATTTTGACTTGAACTAGAAAATCTCTTCCATTTGGTTAAGTTTCTGGTAGAAGGTGTTCTTGCCTCCCTCCAAACTACTGCACATTCCCAGAAAAACTGCGCCCAAAAACAATCAAAAGCCTATCATCCACACAGTTGCACTGAGATTTTGAATGTTAGGATGAGTCAAGGATCTGTTGTCCTGTGTGGGCAAGTTCCTATGAGGAAGTGTTTATTAACTGACCATGGGTAGTTGCATGAGAGAACCACTGTTGTCTGGGCCAAGAGGGTGTTATAAGTAACATTTTTGGTAAGTCCATCCTAATCTTCAGAAGGACTTGGGGAATTAGATGAAAGGGACAAAGCATAAAGAAACACCTTGCCCAGGGGACTGAAAATGCACATTTTTCAGGATCTTCTGCAAGGTGTTTTGGAGCAGAACTAATTCAGTTGCCTAGACAGGAATAAAACAGATATATTTGGAGTTCTCCACTGGTGGACTATCGGTAGAAAGATATTTGGGTGCAGTACCTACTTATGAGGGTCTACCTTGGATCTGCTCAGTCTGCTACAGTATTCTGCTCTGATAGAATGTACTGAACTGCTACGTCCCAGACAATCAGGGCTAATCTGCAAAGGATACAAGCTCGTTCCCTCCTGTCTACTGAAGTACCACAACACAGTGGTGCTGTCTACTATGACTGGGGACCAAAGCTGATTCAGTGTTTTCGGGGCATTTACTAGGGTCATTATCTCCTTCAGGTTTATGCATTTATGTGTGTGTTGTGGCTCCGAAACCCCCTACACCTCAACACATTACAAACAGCTCCCAGGGAAAGTCCAAGGCATCTGTGGTCACAGACTGAGAAAGGTTGGGTGGCGAAACAGGAACTCCTGGATTTATAAGGACATGACTGACCCACCAAAGTAGTGCTTTCTTCACAAAACTAACTGCAGAAATTGGAAAAGACAGAGGATGAAAATGTTAGGTCCTAAGACACTTGAAGAGAGAATTATCTTCCTTTTGTCGGGGTCTGGCAAATGAAATTATGAGAACAAAAGAGGCCATGAATCTGAGAATTCCAATGCACATTTTTGTTGAGAAAGACAAGAAAAAGTGACAATTTTTTTGGGACGAAAAGCCATCATCAGAGAGGTGTCCAGAAGACATTCTAGAAAAATATCCTGTGAGACAGAATCAAAAATATTTTTTTAAATTTAGTGTGAAGTCTAGGCTGTTGAGATGATAGACTAATAGTGAACTGTAAAGAAGCCAGAATGTCTTGACTGATAAGACACTTAGAACAGGAAATTGCCTCTGTCAAGGGCATCTGTGTATGCCTTAATGCTTGCAATGAGATATGACTGGGGCAAGGCACTTGGTGAAGAATACTGGGGCAGTTGGGAGAAAAAAGGGTAGAGAAGTAAATTGAAAATGCAATCCAATCAGATAAACTCAAAAAAGCATCTGTGTTTTTTGTGAATAGGAATGTGTTGATAAGCATCTTTCAGGTCGAGTGAGACCAGGAATGCACAGGCTAGCGGGAGAGGAGAGGAAAGAGTTTACAAAGTTAACATTTATATTTTGGAATGTTACATTTGGAAAGGTTTAAAATGGGCTTCCCTAGTGCCTTCCTTTTCTGGGAACCAGAGAAAAGTGCGAAATAAAAGCTTTTTTCCCAGTAGAGAGAGGGACTGACTCCATGACCCGGAAAAGTACAGTGGTGTACACTTACCATAAATGTTCACGTTCAAGTGTATTCATTGCTGCAGTCATTACATTTGGGTAATCTGCTGACAGGCTGCCCTCAGTCGGCCTGATTAACAAAGTCTTGGGTCCTACATCAGTTGCTGTCCCTTCTTCCATGATGTCAGGTCATCAGGGGTATAAAACATGCAGCCGATGCCATTACATTTGTCTTTCTTGCCCCAGATGTCAGGTGCCCCCCAAATGGGGAGCAAATAAAATTAAAAACACAAAAAATATACCTCCAACCAAAAGCAAATACACCAAAAGGGCTTTTAAGCATGGTGAGAGGAAGAAGAGGTACAGCCAGAGAAAAATAGGGGGTTGGAGGGAGGGTAACCAGGACTGCAACAGTGAATACACTTGAACATCTACATTTATGTAAGTGTACACAACTGTACTATGTTCTTCGTGTTTCACTGTTGCAGTCATTACATTTGGGTAGATTCCCAAAGCTATGGTTGGGTGGAGGGAATTATACAGCCTTAGGACCAGCTATAAGGCCCTGCAGGTTAGCAGTGGCAAAGCCAGCTCTGGATTTACAGGAAAGTGGTAAATGGTAATGTTTGGTGAAAGTATGAACTAAGCTCCAGGTAGCAGCTTCTGGAATGTCCCTGGTAGGAACACCTCCGAGAAAGGCTGTTGAAGTAGATGCAGCCCTGGTGGAATGGGATCTGATCCCCTGGGGGATAGTTTTTCCATGGTGCTTATAGCAGAAACTAATACAATGGCTTATCCATTTGGAAATGGTTTGCTTTGAAATAGCCTTTCCCACTGCCCCTGCAGCAAACGCCACCAGCAGTTGTTCAGACTTTCTTTGAGATTTAGTCCTGTTTAAGTAAAGTTAAGCTGTCTGTGTACATCCAAATGAATGCAGAATCTGCTCCCCTTTGTTCTGTGGACTGGGAAAGAAAGTTGGCAAATGAATGGTCTGATTAAGAGCCACACTGGATACCACCTTAGGCAAGAAGGATGGATTGGTCCTGAGAAATACCCTGTCCGCATGAAAAATGATGAAAGGCTCCACTGCCATAAGAGCCTGTAATTTGGAAATCCTTCTAGCTGAAGTGACTGCTAAAAGGAAAGCTGTTTTCGAGGAGAGAAATTTTAAGTCTGCAGTAGCAGCTGGCACGAAAGGAGGGAGAGTGAGTTTCTCCAATACAAAATTAAGGTCCCAGGCAGGGGTTGGAGCTCTCCTGGGTGGTCTTAAGTTTTTGGCCCCTCTGAGAAACTGCTTTAGCACAGGATGAGAGAAGAGGGGAGGTTCTGTGTTGTAATGAGCTGAAATGGCTGAGGCATGGATTTTTATGGAAGAAAAGGACAGGCCCTTGTGAAGCATATCAATTAAGTATTGCAAAATCTGAGGAATGTTGGGCACTGCTGTGCTTATCCCTTGAGATTGATTCCAGGCACAGAATCTTTTCCATTTGTCAGCATAAGAGTTTCTAGTATTAGGTCTTCTCGCCTCCAAAATGACATCCATCACAGGTTTGCTGAGGGATACTAAGGGTGAATTTAGGTGATTAGCCATGATGCAAGATTCAAAGTTTGGAGCTGAGTGTGCAGAGTTTGGTTGTTCTGCTGAGACAGTAAGAAAGGTGTCTGAGGCAGGTGCCATGGAGGAAGGTGTGACACTGCGCAGGAATGGGTACCAGTGTTGGCGAGGCCAGTCTGGAGCAATCAAAATCATTTTTGGTTTGTCCTGTTTGACTTTTAGTAGAACTTTGGAGAGCAGAGGCAGAGAGAGAAAGGCATAGACTGAGTTTTTTTCCAGCTGAAGGACAGAGCATCCACTTTCCAAGCTTTTTTTGTGATGAGTTCTTGTGCAAAATTTGTCCAACTGATAGTTCTGGGGTGAGGCAAAAAGATCTATGTCTGGGCTCCCCCATTTGCGTGTCAACATGTTGAAAATCCGTGGTTCCAGTTTCCATTCGTGAGGGTCCATGAGATTTCTGTCTAGCTCGTCTGCCAGAGTATTCAGCTTTCCTGGTAGGAATTGAGCTTGTAGTTGTACTTGATAGGTCAAGGCTGTGTTCCACAATGCCATGGCTAGTCTGCAAAGGGGGTAGGAGTGTGTAACACCCTGCTTGTTTATGTACCACATAACTGTGGTGTTGTCTGTCTTTATCAGTAATCGTCCTGGATAAAGGTAGTCCTTGAAGGCTGTCAGTGCATTCTGTACAGCTAGCATTTCTTTTTGATTTATGTGAAGGTGCATTTGATTTGGGCTCCATTTTCCCCTGAATGCACTTTCCTGCCATATGAGCACCCCATGCATAGTCTGATGCATCTGTAGTTGGGGTTTGGGCAGCAGGGGGTGGTGTGAATGGCAGTCCCTTGTTCTGGTGGCAGGCCTCTGCCCACCATAGGAACTCTAGGTGCAGGCAAGGTATGACAGAAAAAAGAAGTTATGTTCTTACCATAACGTTCCATGCGAGTTGTTCATCTCGCCTTTGTTCTTATATGTGGGTTCGGAGCAGAGCCATTGGCTCCGAGTCGGCCGCTTTCCAAGCTCTAGCTCTCTTAGAAGCTCGAGACACAGTCCCTATCCCATGATGCTCTGCTGCCAAACCCCAGATATAGTTTGCTGAAAACCAGCAAGAAACACAACTAAGCAGCCCAATATAACAAAGTAACTATTTACAATTAGTTAAAAGATAACCTGGCTGACAAGATGATACTAGTAAGATCAAACAGACCACCAGCCATATCCGTTCTTCCAGAACATGGAGTGGGAAGGTGGGAGGGAGTGTAAGAACAAAGGCGAGATGAACAACTCACATGGAACGTTATGTAAGAACATAACTTCTTTATGTGAAGTTGTTCAATCTTGCCGTTTGTTCTTACACGTGGGTAACGTCCCAAGCATCCTAATCCTGGGCGGCTCACGGGAGCACATTCCTGAGAACGGTGGAACCAAAGGAAGCCCTGTCCACTTTGCAATGAGTAATAAATGTATGAGGTTTGGACCAAGTAGCAGCTGCACAAATGGTGTCCAAAGGTAAACGAGCTGCGTAAGCTAAGGACGTAGAAACAGCCCTGGTAGAATGAGCTTTCACTTCACTTTCTAAAGGTTGATGGGATGAAGAATATGCAAACTTTATACAATCAGAAAGCCATTTGGACAACGTAACTTTGGATACCGAAAGGCCCTTCTTATTGTCTGCATGGGAAACAAATAGTTGATCTGATTTCCTGAATCCTTTTGCTCTGTCCAAATAAAATCTCAGTTGTCTGTGAACATCAAGCTTATGCAACATGTATTCCAATTTACTGGCATGATGCCTGAAAAAAGTGGGAAATTCAATGGACTGGTTCAAGTTTGCTTCGGAACAGACCTTCGGGAGAAAGGATTGATTTGCTCTTAGAGACACCCTGTCGGGGTGAAAGACCAAATATGGGGGCCTAACAGAGAGTGCTTGAAGCTCAGAAACTCTACGCGCCGAAGTAATGGCCACTAAGATAATTGTCTTCCAAGAAAGGAACTTCAACGGACAAGAAGATGCGGGCACAAAAGGGGGAAGCATGAGTTGAGACAGCACCAAATTTAGATTCCAGGGAGTAATCGGATGTCTGATAGGGGGTCGAAGGTGATGAGTCCCTTTCAAAAAGGCTTTACATAATCTGTGGGACATAATGTTAGAACCTCCGCATCCCACATGGAAGTTAGATATAGCAGCCAATTGAACCCTTATAGTAGCGGCTGCCGCTCCACCGTGGAAAAGTGAAATCAAAAATTCCAGAATGCTATGAATAGGGGTGATAAAGGGATCAATAGCATGTTGAGAAGCCCAATGACCAAATCGTTTCCATTTACTGTTATATAGTTTCCAGGTGGAGACTTTATGAGCGGAAACCAGAATATGCTGAACCACGGGAGACAAATCATGAGACCTGGCTAGGTTGGGAAGTGCAGCAGCCAAGCTGTCAGTTTGAGGTATATAAGAGAGGGGTGAAGAACTCCCGACGAATGAGTCAGAAGGTCTGGCAATGGGTCTAGAACCCAAGGTTATTCCACTTGGTACTGTTGAAGGAAGGGGAACCATATCTGCCGAGGCCAAAACGGGGCTATCAGAATAACAGTCCTTCCCAGGCTTTTGGCTTTCTGTAAAAATATGGGGATCAGCGGGGATGGAGGAAAGGCATATAGGAGACCCGAGGGCCAATCGTATACATGTGTGCCCCTTGGGATGTCTCCTGGTGGGGGGTATAGGGCTAGGTAGCTTCTGCATTTGGCATTCATCGGGGATGCAAAAAGGTCGCAGCAAGGCTGGCCCCATTTGCGGAATATCCTTTCCGCCACTCGTTCTTTGAGGGACCACTCGTGAGGCAATAGAATGACTCTGCTCAATTTGTCCGCTATCACGTTGGATGACCCTGGGGTGTGCGTTGCTATCAGGAAGTGCCCGGTGGATACAGCCCACTGCCAAATTCTCAGGGCCTCTCAGCATAAGGGGTAAGATCTGGTTCCCCCTTGCTTGTTGATGTACCAGACTACCGACATGTTGTCTGTCTTGTATTGCAATTGTCTCCTGAGATAGAGAGTCGTGAAAGTGCTGCAACGCTAGGAACACCACTTTCAACTCCAAGACATTGATGTGCAAACTGGATTCCATCTCTGACCAAGTATCTTGGACAGTTCTTCCCTGACACAGCCCCCCCCCCCCACACTATCAGGGAAACATCAGTGGTCACTGTGGCTGTTGGAGGGGGGAGTACAAACGGATGACCTACAGTAACTTGGTGGCTGTTCAACCACCAAAGGAGGTCCTTTTTGCAAGTATTTGTCAGCAGAATCTCGTGTGACATTGGAAGTTGTTGATAAGACCACTGTGTGAAGAGTAACCATTGGGGTATCCTCATGTACATGCGCCCCAGAGGAACCGCTATGAGAGTCGCTGCAATGGTGCCTAACAGCGTCAGAACTTGGAATGCAGGGACTTTCTTTTCCATCAACAAAAGGGATACTTCGTTTTGTAAAGAGATTACTCGTTCTTGAGGCAATCTGACCAGGGAGGTGGTGGTGTCTAGATCTGCTCCTATAAAGGAAATATGCTGTGATGGCGATAAAGCAAATTTTTCGAAATTTAAGGTTATGCCCAATTGGGAGCACGGGTTGATAGTGTAATCCCTGGCATGAATCAGTTGATGCCTGGTGGTGGAGGTGAGGAGCCAGTCGTCAAGATATGGAAACACCCGGAATCCTAAACGTCTCAGGTGAGCCGTGACAACTGCCATGCATTTGGTGAACACTTTGGGGGTTGTGGTGAGACCAAAGAGCAGAGCTCGGAATTGGTAGTGACTGGCCCTCATCCGGAAACGCAAGTGATCTCTGGATGGCCTGGCCATTTTTATGTGGTAGTAAGCATCCTTGAGAGCTATCGAGCACATCCAATCGCCCGTTTCGAGAAACGGGATTATTGACTGAAGCGTGACCATCCGGAAATTTTCCTTTTTGACAAAGGAGTTGAGATTGCTGAGGTCTAAGATGGGCCTCCAGTCCCCTGTTTTCTTTGAAACTAAAAAGAACCTGGAGTAAGTTCCGGATCCTGTTTGGTCCGCCAGAATTGGCTGGATGACTCTCTTTTCCAGCAGCCTCTGAATTTCTACGGCTGCTAGTCTCCGCACACTGAGTGGAACATCTGGGATTCTTGTCCGATTGGAAGGGAATTCTGAAAAGAGAATGATGTAGCCTCTGGTGATTATGCTTTTTACCCAGGAATCTGATGTAATTCCTAGCCAGGCGTCTGGGTATAAAGCTAAGCGACCCCCAACTGCCTCCAGAGTAGGAAGGTTGGGCCTCCTCTCAGGAGCGCTGATAGAGTTTGCCAGGGAACTGCTCCCTGTCACCCTGGTACTGCGGACCCCCTCTGCCGCCTGGGCGGCATCTACCATTATACCCCCCTCCTCTGCCCCTGGAGGGGGTATCACTACGTGTGTTCTGGAAAGCTCCTTGGGACTTTCCGAACCACATTTTTCCACCTCTCTGGCCTTTGGGGTATGGTCTAGTGGGGGTGGAAAAAAGTACAGTTTTGTACCTACCATAAATGTAGATGTTCGAAGATCCACATTGCTGCAGTCCTTACACTTGGGGTAGTCCGCTGTCCTCGGTCGCCCCGAATATCAAAGTATAAGGCTGACGTCGGTCAAGGCGCATTTGACTGACATCAGGACGTCAGGGTACAAATGCGCATGACCGACGTCATATCCTCAGTCTTTTCTTGCCCCAGATGTCAGAAGACCCTAAAAATAAAGGTGAAAACCAAAAGACAGCAAACAACCAACCAACCACCCTTGCACTAACTATATGTACAATATATACAATATATACAATATGTACAACCCAACCCACACAACCACCTCTAACTGCAGAGGGGAAGGAGGGAGGGTAAATTGGACTGCAGCAATGTGGATCTTCGAACATCTACATTTATGGTAGGTACAAAACTGTACTATGTTCTTCATCTCACATTGCTGCAGTCCTTACACTTGGGTAGAATCCCAAAGCAGAGGTAAGGGAGGATGGCTAACTACAAGGAAGCAGGAGCTGCCAAAATGCCCTGCAAAACAGCAGTGGCAAAACCAGCCCTGGATTTAGAGTAAAGTGGCAGGTGATAATGCCTAGAGAAAGTATGCACTGAACTCCAAGTAGCTGCCTCCAAAATATCCTTGGTTGCCACTCCCCTCAAAAAAAGCTGTTGATGTGGCAGTAGCCCTAGTGGAATGAGGCCTAATCCCAGCTGGAATCTCCTTGCCATGATGGGAATAACAGAAAGCAATGCAAAACCCAATCCACTTAGAAATAGTTTGTTTTGACACAGGCTTGCCCTGAGAACACAAAGCAAAAGAAACAAACAACTGCTGAGACTGCCTGAACCCTTTAGTTCTGTCCAAATAATAACGCAACTGCCTGTGTACATCTAAAGTGTGCAAAATCTTTTCCCCTTTATTTTGGGGATTTGCATAAAAAGTAGGCAAATGAATAGTTTGGTTTAAAGCCACACTAGAAACCACCTTAGGCATAAAGGAAGGATTAGTACGTAATGATACCCTATCCTTATGGAAAATCAAGAAAGGCTCAACCGCCATAAGGGCCTGCAATTCAGAAACCCTTCTTGCAGAGGTAATTGCCAACAAAAAAGCAGTCTTCCATGATAAATATTTCAACTCAGAAGTAGCTGCAGGCTCAAAAGGTTGTAGAGTGAGTTTCTCCAACACAAAATTGAGATCCCAAGCAGGAGTAGGAGCTCTTCGTGGGGGTCTTATATTCTTCGCCCCTCTAAGAAATTGCTTGAACAAAGGATGAGAAAACAATGGTGGTACACAATCATAGTGAGCCGAAATTGCTGCAGCATGAACCTTAATAGAAGAGAAAGACAAACCTTTGTCCAGTAACTCAGTAAGATACTGAAGAGCCACACTCAAATTAGGCTCGGAAACATCAAAATCTTTTGCTGCACTCCAAAATAAAAATCTCTTCCATTTATCTGCGTACACTTTCCTTGTACTAGGCCTTCTAGCTTCCAAAATCACATTCAAAACTTGTTGTGGAAGTTGAGACCCTTTATGGTTCAAAACAGAATATGCCAGGCTGTTAGGTGAAGAGAGTGAAGTTTGACATTGAGCAAATGGTTGTCCTCCTGTGACAACAGGTGTGGAATCGAAGGCAAAGGCCATGGAGGCTTCCGTACCAGACTTCTCAGTAATGGGTACCAGTGCTGTCGAGGCCAATCTGGAGCTATTAAAATCATCCTTGGCTTGTCCTGTCTGACCTTTAGAAGTACCTTTGGGAGGAGAGGCAGAGGTGGAAAGGCATACACATGAAGATTGCTCCAATTGAAAGAAAGAGCATCCACTTTCCAAGCTGTGGGATGAAACCTTTTTGTGCAAAACTCTGGCAGCTGATGGTTTAGTGGAGAAGCGAACAGATCTATGTCTGGAGTTCCCCATGACACTGTCAATTTCTGAAACACATGAGGATCCAATTTCCACTCGTGGGGATCCATAATTGCCTGCTCAACACATCTGCTAAGGAGTTCTGTGCTCCTGGCAGAAACCTTGCCTGAAGATTGAGTTGTAACTTGAGAGCAGTCTCCCACAAAATCATTGCTTGCCTGCATAGAGGGTAAGAATGCGTACTTGCTTGTTGATGTACCACATGACAGTTGTGTTGTCTGTTAGAATCAACACCTGCCCTGGAAGAAGTAAATCCTTGAAAGCTATTAACGCAAACTGGACTGCTAACATCTCCTTTAGATTGATATGTAGATGCTGTAGTCTGGCAGGCCACTTGTCTTGTATCCACTTTCCATTTAGATGAGCTCCCCAAGCTTTGTCTGAGGCATCTGTCGTTAAAATCTGACTCGCCTCTGGCCGGGTCACAGAGAGTCCCTTGTTTAGGTGACATTCCTGAGCCCACCACAAAAATTCCTTTTGAATGCAAGGTATTATTTGAATGACAGTGTCTAGATCCTGGCAGTGCTGTGTCCAGACATTTTTGAGATACCATTGTAGCTTCCTCATATGCAGTTTGGCATTGGGAGGCACCAGAATACAAGATGCCATGAACCCTAAGGCTTGAAGGACTGTCCTTGCAGTCAGCCCGGACTGATGAGATAGCTGATGGAAGTAAAGGGATAGACTCTTTTGTTTGTCCGGGGTTAAAAAGGCCATCTGGGATGCTGTATTCAGTCTCACACCCAGAAAGCACATGTCTTGAGAGGGTACTAGACTGGACTTTATTTCGTTCACAGAATACCCTAGGCATCTTAGCACTGCTATCACATATTCCAAATGACGAAGAAGCTCTTCCCTTCCTTGAGCCAGAATCAGGCAGTCGTCCAAATAAGGATAGATCTGTATTCCTTTCAGCCTGAAGAAAGCTATCACTGGAGCCAGAACTTTTGTGAACACTCTGGGCGCAGTAGATAAGCCAAAGGGCAATGCAGAGAACTGATAGTGAAAAGTCCCAGCTCGAAAACGCAGATACTTCCTGCAACTTAGTCTGATAGGAACATGAAGGTAAGCCTCCTTGAGATCCAAAGTTACCATCCAATGATCTTTGCCCAGCAAAGGCAAAAGCTGTTGTAACGTCAACATTTTGAACTTGGGAATGTCCAGATAAGTGTTGAGGATAGATAGATCCAAAACTGGTCTCCACGTGTTCCCCTTCTTTGGTACTAGGAACAGGCGAGAATAAAATCCAAGGCCCACTTCTGGCATAGGGACCGGCTGTATGGCCCCTAGTTGAAGTAACAGAGAAATTTGCTTGTGAGCCTCTATTCTTTGTTGAGGAGGAACGTCTGGCATGCCCCTGAACGGAGGCAAGGTATGGAAATAAAACCTGTAAACTTGGTGTATGATATCCAATACCCATTTGTCTTGGGTAATTAAACTCCAATTTTCTTTGAAAAGTGCCAACCTTCCTCCCAAAGGTGCTGCCAGACGAGAAGGCTCTGGCAGCTGAAAAGGTAGGTCATTGGGTCTGTTTACGAAAGGACTGACCCCTGCCCTCACCTGAAGACTGTGCAGGAGAACTCCCTGTTCTAGGCCTGAAAGAGCCCTGAGCTCTGCCCCTACCACGTCTAGATCTACCCCTAGACTGGGAATCATAAGAAGGATACGTCCACCCTTTAGCAGGCCAATTTCTGCTAAACTTTGGAGGCTGAACCTGCAAAAAATCTTTAACAGTCTGCATAGACTTTGCTTTGTCTTCCATTTTCTTTAAAACTGCCTCAACAGGAGGACCAAACAACACGTCAGATTGTAAAGGAGCATCTAAAATCCTTGTTTTAACATGTTCAGACAAATTTTGATCCCTTAACCAGGCGTGCCTGCGAAGAACTGACCCAGTGGCAGCCACCCTAGACGAGGCCTGTACAGCATCAAAACCACATTGCAAAGAATGCTTACCCACCTGTTCAGAAACATGCACTAAATCTTGCAACTCTTTACAATCAATACCTACTGCCAAAGCATCAACCTTAGACTTTAACTGTGAAAGGAGATAGTTTTGGTATTTCAACATGTGAAACTGGCAATTCAAAGCCCTCATAGCAAGAGTGGAAGAAGTATAAACTTTCTTTCCCCATCTATCCAAGGCCCTAGCCTCTTTGACTGCAGGAACCGGATTCTTAACAACAGAAGCCTTAACACCTTTAGGCCCCTGGCTAACAGTTTCTGGGTCTGCCCTAGGACTCTTAAAAAGATACTTATGAGCTTCAGGCACCCTGTAATACCTATCCGGCTTAACAGGAGCAGGAGGCAAAGAATCAGGATTAAGGGAAGCCTCTGTAAAACATCTTCCACTACATCCAAAACAGGAGGTATAGCCAAAGGCCTATGCTGGGGTAAAACAAAATTCCCTAAGCCTTTTCCTGGAATCAGAGAAGTCCTGACCTTCCCACTTAAAATGCTCCCTCATGGAATGAAGAGTTTCTGAAAAAGAAAAATCCTCAGGAGGAGAAGCAGAAGGAGTAGAATCATCCACATCAGAATCAGAATAAGGAGAGTACTCCTGCAAGTCTTCAGCCGAAGACTCTGACACATCTGAAGCCTGCTCAAAACCCCCAGCTCAGGCTCCACCCTAGGCCTCTTATCAGGAGGGGGCATAGAACCCCTAATCAAAGTAATCAAATCTTCTGCCATTTTAAGCATATGCTTCTTGGGTACAGTACCTGAAGAGCTAGGGGTAACACCAACTGAAGCTAAACCTGGCCTGCCCCTGGGAGAAGCCTTAGAAACAGAAGGAGAGGGCCTAGCCACCCTTGGAAGGGAGGGGAGTATAGTAACCTGAGAAGCCCCCTCAGCTTGACTTGCCTCCTGAGAGGCCACATCTTGCAATACTAAAGTCTCACCCTGGGAACACAAAGAAACCTCCGGTGGAGCCACCGGCTCCACCGACACCTCTAAAGAACCGGCGTCCGGTACAGACGGTTCTTCCAGCCTAGGCTTAACTGCTTTGTCCTTGCGCTTCTTTGTAGAAGCGGGCGACGGAGCATCCGACGGCATGTTATAATTGCACCGCTTCCCAAAGACTAACCTTGCACAATCCAATCTCCTCTTTATAGTGCGTTTATTAAATCTAGCACAAGAGCGACAGCCAACAACGTCGTGCTCAGGCCCTAAGCAAGGAATACACAAAGTATGATAATCTCTATGCGGTATCTGTTTCCCACAAGAAATGCAATTATTGACTTTTTCTGACATCCGGTAAATCACTGAGGCAAGAAAAACTAAAATATTCCCAACGGGTACTTAGCCAACTTTGAACTCGGTCTGAAACTTCGAAATCGAAAAATCTCAGAACGCCAACCGGCACTTGCAATGCTGCTTCTGCATCGGACCATGCGGCAAAAAAGACTGAGGATATGACGTCGGTCATGCGCATTTGTACCCTGATGTCCTGATGTCAGTCAAATGCGCCTTGACCGACGTCAGCCTTATACTTTGATATTCGGGCCGACCGAGGACAGCGGACTACCCCAAGTGTAAGGACTGCAGCAATGTGAGATGAAGAACATCGGACTCCTACGGCAGATACAGTCTTTCCTTCCTGCTCACATCTAGTGAGTGTCTCCTTGACTTTGGGCCCAAACAAGGAAGAGCCATCAAATGAGGTATTCACAAAGGAAGACTTGAAGGCTTCTGCAAAGGAGCATAAGCGCATCCAGGATTGTCTCCGCAGAGCTATTGCTGAACTCGCTGCCCAGCTTGATCCCTCGGCTGTATAAGAAATGAGCCTCATGGACGAGTTTACAATGGAATTAAGGGTGTTAAGCTGTGCCGTCACTTTTGGGAGACAGCATCACCTATGTTGCCCTGTAGAGTATCTCCAAGCTCTTTTAGGAGATCTCGTTGAAGACGGGTAAAATGGGTAATAGTTAAGCGATCTCATTGCAAATGTCATAGAACTAAAGATGCGTTTCCCATATCTGTCCATCGTCCTGGAATCTCTATTAGGAGGATGGACAGAGGAAGAGGTGCCCGACATCTTTTTCTTGGTGTCCGCCGCCACCACCATTGCATCAACGGGAACCCCTTTTGTGAGAAAGGACTTATCCTGTGGGCAGGTGATAAATTTGTTGGACCTCCGAGGGACCGGTTCCATAGATTCAGGAGACTCCCACGCCTTTCGAGCGATCAAGTCCATAAATTCATCGAAAGGCGGAGTAACCCAGGAGGTGGAGGGCTGAGACCCAAAAGCCTTCAGGAACGCCGACTCATCCTCAGTAGGGGTAAGGGACTGCCAGTCACCCCTCTGCCTTAGTATTTCAAGGATGTCTGCAAAAGAGAAATCCTCAGAGGAGGGCCGTGGGGACCCTTCTGATTCCTCCAAGTTGGTGTCTGATGTTAAGGATTCCTAGGGGGAATCTAAATGCCTCCTCTTACACAGTCTTTTCATGGAAACTTCATCAGTGGGGGCATCTGGTGAAATCTCGGTCAAGCAGGGGTCACCCAATGGTGTTACCTGAGGCTCTGGGTCTCGACGCTTAGTGGGAACCTGTGGTGTAGAGATAGAGCGTGGCCCTTTAGGGGAGGAAGAGGAAGGAACCGAAGAAGTGACTGTCTTAGCAGACATGACCTTCCTTATGGCATCAAATGCACCGGGTTCCTGACCCGAGGAGTCCGCCAGTTCTGAAGAAGACGGCAGCCTCCCAGGTGCCGAGACCACGGGCTCCGAATCAGAGGATGGAACCGAGCTCATCTGCGCCGAAGCCTCGAGAGGGAGAGTCGGAACCGAAGCATTGGTTCGACTCTCCCCCTTGGAACCGGCGAGAGAGTGTCGGCTCAGAGACTCTTCGATTGGAACCGAAGAAGTCAAGGTTGAAGGGGCCGAGAGCACTGGAACAGGCCTCGGCTCCGAGGGTTCCACCACTATCGGATCCTCTCTTTCCAGCTCCGAAGGCTCAACTGGCCTCGGAGGAGGAGCAGAACTCGTGTAAGGAGGGGCCGTAGGCTTCGAAGCCAACTGGATCGAAGCAGCAAGCAATTTGGCCAGGGCCGGGTTCACCAAAAGTCTCTGTACCACTCGATCCACATCGATGTCGGAAAGGGCACCAAAAGAACGGGTCAAAGGAGCTGAAGAAGCCACTGACTTAAGGATCGGAGATTTCAAAACCTCAGACACCGGTTCCAACACAATGACTTGGCTCCAAGGTAAGATCTCGGTGCACGGCTCCGAAGGCTGTGGAGCCGGCAATAGAGTCTTGCCAGAGGTGCTCGGAGCCGAAGACTTGTGCTCCCAAGACACCTTAGATGACTTTGACCCCTTCGAGGACTTGGAGGTCTGGTCAGTCTTATCCAATATATCCTGGAAGTCCGATTTCAACAGTCCTCTATCTACCAATTTCCTTCTCCTCTCTAATAACATCCTGCCACTGAAGGAATGGCAGATAGAGGAATCCTCCTGTAAATGTAGCAGACCCAAACAATAAACACAAGAACTATGATTATCTGTGATGGACATCTTTTGTCCACAGTCACACATTCTGAAACCAGATTTTTGCTTTTCTGACATTATGAAAAAATTGTTCCAATAACACCACAAAAAACGCTTAGAAGTTCAGATCCCTGAACTGCAATAACTACAGAAAGAAAAAAACAAATGCTCAATACAGACTATAAGGGGATAGGGTATTAAATTTGACAGGGCCCTATCAAGAAGAGTAAAACAAAAAGGCTAAAGGCCTAGGAGCAAACCGCTTTGAACTAAAAAACAAAATACTAGCTTAGATTACCTACTCTAAACCACCAAAAAGGAAGGAAAAAGTGAAGCCTCATTAATATCAGATCCCTGACAGATATTAAAAGTCTAAATATACAAATATATAATAAAAAGAATACTGACCCGAGCTTCTTCAGAAGATCATGTGATCCTTTGCAGTGGCAAACTAGATCTGGGATTTCGCAGCAGAGCATCATGGGATAGGGACTGTGTCTCGAGCTTCTAAGAGATCTAGAGCTTGGAAAGTGGCCGGCTCGAAACCACGTGTAAGAACAAACGGCGAGATTGAACAACTTCACATTCATTGTTTCAAGGCTGTGACAACGCTGACTCCATAGACTTTTTAAATACCACTGAAGTTTCCTCATATGCCGTCTTGCATATGGAATTAGAAGAATGCAGGAGGCCATGAACCCCAAGGCTTGCAGTATTTGCCTAGCAGAAAGCAGGGTTTTTGTGGCCACCTGTTTGAAGTAGGTCACCAAATGAATTTGCTTCTCTGGCGTAAGGAAAGCCATCTGGGCAGTTGTATTCAAGCTTGCACCCAGGAATGTAATTTTTTGAGAGGGTACCAGATGTAATTTCTTTTCTTTTATAGTGTACCCTAGACAAGTTAGAACCCTTTTTACAAACGCCAGATGTTTTAGAAGAATGCCCTTGTTTTCTGCCTGAATTAGACAACTGTCCAGGTATCGATATATTTGAATATTTCTTAGCCTGAAAAATGCAATTACTGGTGCCAGGCACTTTGTAAAGACCCTGGGTGCAGTACATAAGCTAAAGGGCAGTGCAGAGAACTGGTAATGCAAGTAGCCTGCTTTGAAGCGGAGGTATCTTCTGCAAGATTCCCTGACTGGGATATGCAGGTAAGCCTCTTTTAAATCTAGAGTTGCCAACCAGGCATCTTTGCCTAGCACAGGAAGTAACTGGTGAAGAGTCAGTATCTTGAATTATGGGATGTCCAGAAAGGTGTTTAGAGTTGAAAAGTCCACAATTGGATGTCATGATTTGTCTTTTCTGGGTACCAGGATAAGTCTTGAATAAAAATCTTGTCCCTTTTCATCTTCTGGTACTAGTTGAATAGCCCCCATGCTCATGAGAAAAAGTACTTGTTTCTGGGCCTCTGCCCACTGATTTGGGGGCACGTCTGGCCATCTGTTTGGAACTGGCAACGTGTGGAAATGAAATCTGTATCCCTGGCATACTACATTTAAAAGCCATTTGTCCTGGGTTATAAGTTGCCAGTTTCTTGCATGAAGAGCCAGTTTTCCCCCCAAAGGGGCGGCTAAAAGGTAAGTGTAAAGGGGAGTCATTGAGACTGCTTACCATAGGGAGGAGTCTTGTTTCCAGATTTGGAAGAGGAGGCACCCCATTGTTTTGTTCTGAAAGTCCCTTGGAACTGAAACCTGGTGCCTTTGGAATGTCTGGGTTTGAACTGAGTGGACCTCGAAGGAACTGGAAAGGACGAGTTCTTAGTAGGCCAGTGCCTACTAAATCTTGGAGGTTGCACTTGTAAAAAATCTTTCACAGTTTGCATAAATTTAGCTTTACCTTCCATCTTTTTTAGAACGTCTTCAGCCTTATTACCAAAGAGATGGTCCTGTTGTAAAGCAGCATCCAACAATTTTGCTTTAACATGATCAGGTAGAGTTTACTCTCTGAGCCAAGCATGCCTTCTTAGCACAGACCCAGTTACAGCAGCCCTGCAAGAGGCCTCCAAAGAATCAACATTGCAAAGTATGTTTTCCAACTTGTTCAGCTGAATGCAATAGATCCTGTAAATCTTTATTTTCCATACAGTCAGAAATTAACATCATTTTCTGTTTAAGCAGTCCCATGACATGTTGTTGATATGAAAATGACAGTTTAAAGCCCCGATTGCCAAGGTTGCAGAAGTGTAAATCTTCTTACCCCATCTATGCAGCGCCCTGGAAACTATCAGAAGGGGTAGGGTTTTTAGCAGTAGAAGCCTTAATGCCCTTGGGACCCCGAGAATTTTTTTCAGGATCAGCAACAGGATTTTTGAAAAGGAATTTGTGGGAGTCAGGAACCCTGTAGTATCTGTCTGGCTTTCAAGGAGCCTGAGGCAGAGAATCAGGAGCCATACTAGATTCCGAAAAAACATCATCAACAATGTCTAGAACAGGAGGTATAGCCAAAGGCCTATGCTGATGAAGAAGAAGAAAATCTCGAAAGTCTCTTTTTAGATTCAGAAAAATCCCGACTTTCCCAGTGGAAATGTTCCCTTAAGGTATGTAAAGTTTCCCCAAAAGAAAAATCCTCAGGGGGAGAAGGAGAAGGAATGGAATCTTCTGCATCACAGTCCTCATAAGTAGGTATAGACAATTCCTGTTCATTAGAAGAATCAGAAGAAATAGAATCCTGTTCAGAAGATTCATAGTCAATATCTTGCCTAGGCCTCTTAGAAGGGGGGGTTGGCTACCCCTGATCAGAGTAATTAAATCATCAGCCATTTTGATCATTTGTTTCTTAGGCATAGAGGCCTGCATATGTGGTCTAGGCGTCGTTTTTTTAGACATAGGTCAAGATTTTGGCCTCAGTTTTGATGATGGCTTCGGTCTAATATACAAATCTGTAGGCCTGAAAACGCCCTCAGAAGCTGGTGCCTGCACAGCGGCTCCGGACCCATCCAAGGTAGAGACATCCGTGGGTTCCATAATTGAAGCATCTCACGGCAAACCGGACTCAGAATGGGTCTCAGTAGAGGCCTGCGAATCTGAATTAGCAGGTATCAGGGGCTGTGAAAGCACCTCACTGAGTACCGGCGAACTGGCGACTGGCTTAGGAGAAGTGTAGTCGGCAGTTCTGGACCTCAACGGCTTGTCTTAATCTTTTTCTTTGCGTTTTTTAGGTATTCCGGTAGTCAGATTGCTAACCGACGACAATCCTGGATAATTAAAGCGCGAGACAAAATATTTAGAAGCAAAGATGTACTGACGTTTAATAGTACGTTGATTAAATAAAACACAGAACCGACAGCAAGGTACGTCATGGTCGGGGCCTAGGCAGGGAATACAGTACAAATGGAAATCCTTATGAGGTATTTGCTTCCCACAAGTAATGCAATTATTAACTTTTACTGACATCGATAAGGAGCAAGAAAAAGTTTCCCCAACGGGGTACTTAGCTTTTTAGTTGAAGACTTCGGATCTGAAACTCGAAAACGAAAATTTCAGGAGTCGGCCGACCGGCACTTGCGAACTGCTTCTGTTTCGGGCACCGCGCGGCAAGAAAGACTAATGTAATGGCATCGGCTGCATGTTTTATACCCCTGACGACCTGACATCATGGAAGAAGGGACAGCAACCGACGCAGGACCCAAGACTTTGTTAATCAGGCGGACTGAGGGCAACCTGCCAGCAGATTACCCAAATGTAATGACTGCAACAGTGAAACACGAAGAACATCAAAAGTTCTGAAATGATCTGAGGCAGAAGAAGAGCCTGCGGAATTCCAGTTGGAATGGGAGGGGATGCTCAATGTAGCCTGTGTCCATGTTCTATAATACTTTGCATCAAATGTTCTGAAGTTATTGATTGCCAAGCTGGAAGACATAGGGAAAGGTTCCCACAAATTCTGAGAGGAAGGGAAGAGGAGATAGGAGGGCAAGGACAGTCTAAATTTTTTTCTTTTGGAAGCGGATTCTTGAGACCAGTCATCTCTCTTGAGTGTCTCCTTGACACTTCTTTTCAAATGTTGCTTGGAAGATATTTTGCTGGCCTCATTTAAAGGGTTTTCAAAAAAAAAAAACAAATGGTCCTGGATTGGAGGGGTGATTTCTTTGGTACTTAAGAACGGACAACAATACATGTTGCTTAACCCCTTGAGTCAGTTAGCCTCTCTCTTCTAGTTTATGTACCTCAGCAGAGAAGTTACATAAAAAATGCCTTTTCCAGAGGAGTAATTTTACACTTGTGCCTTTCCAGCCTCTGGAAAATTCAGAGGTATTATCCGCACATCTCTTCTTACGACAATCTCAACAGCAACAGCCCTATAGACAGCATCTACAGCATCATATGCACATTAGACAGAATGCTTAGTAACCCGAGACGCAGAACTGACCATCTCTAAATGACTGGATTTAACCTTAAGAGTTAGAAAGGTCAACCAAAAAATGTTGCATATTTGCAAATATGGACAAGAGGTACTGTGACATATGGACTTGACAATATATCACCCTAAAGGCCGAAGTAAAGGAAAATCTATCAAAAGCATGGATATCCTTGTCGTTAGAGACAGTGTTAGCAGAATAAAGTTTTAGAACTTCTCTCTACAACTAAGCATAAAATAGCAGGGTCCATAGAAGGGTTCTTATAAAAATATTTGACTATCGGTGACTCTACAGAACCTACTGGATTTCTTTGGAGCAGAAAGAGGTAGAGGGCCTGGGAGAGGCTGACTGATGGTCCATGGGCTACTTAACTGTCTTAACAGTGTTGTTAATCTCTGATTACACAAGAGATGTGAACATACATGTTCCATCATTCACCTCTCTTGTCGATCTTTTTTTCATGGGCTATGCCCACTGCTGGGGAATCGGCTGATATGGCACCTTGCACCACCATGTCCCTGAGATGTCTATTTATGAGGAACTATCAGAGAGAATTTAGTGTAAATCTTACTGTTTTTATTGTGAAAGAAAGACAAATAAAACACAACCTAGCATTATAGTCTTCATCCTGAGAAAAATACAATTGAAATGAGAATCATTACAGTGGCTTTAGCATACACAAGCATACCTCCCCTTATTGACAGACATAAGACAACATTTTGTATAACTCAGACAAAAGGAAATGGTCCACAGTGAAGCACTTATCTGCTTAAAGTCTAAGTATCTGAAGCCAAGTGCTGGTATTACAAACCACAAAGCTGATGAAAGCCTGCATGAGTGTATTAACTTCAAGAAAGTTTCTGAGTTTTGGTACATATCTACATCCCCCTTATACTACCATGTCCTCTTATGCTAAGGGTGGACATAAAATGTAATTCAGAACATCCACAGCCTCCATGGTTTCTGAAAACCTGCTGGCTCCAAACGTCTTGTTTAATCCCGTTACTTCCTCCACAGCTGTTACAGTGTAGTCTGGCTCAGTTAAGATATGTTGAAAGGATGTAGGAAAAAGCTGAAGAGTAAGACAACACATGAGAAAAGGTAGAAAAAAAAGTAATCTGGATGATATGGGGAGGCCATGATGAAAGGAATTGGGGAGTGAGGGACTGGTGTGTGTGTGTGTGTGTGTGTGTGTGTGTGTGTGTGTGTGTGTGTGTGTGTGTGTGTGTGTGTGTGTGTGTGTGTGTGTGTGTGTGTGTGTGTGTGTGTTTGGCAAGGAATATTGTGGATATTGGCATATTGCTGATTAATATGATCTTGGTTCAACGAGCAGAAAATGCATTATATGTCTGAAAAGGGTCAACAGACCAGTCTACGTATGCACTCAAAAAATAGTAATAAACAAATAATACATAAATAAAAACATGAGCATTTATAGACAGCATGAACAGCAGACTGTCTATAAATGCCAAAGATACTTACAAAGATACAGTCTTTCCCCAGGGGAATATTTCACAGCTGCATTATTATCGTGATTGTCTTACGAGAGAGAGTAGGAATACAATATCAGCTTCAGCCTAATTCCCAGACAGATGCAGTATGATCACTGCAAAGTGTGCAGGTCGGGTAACTGCATGGATAAAAAAAATTCCTCTTACCTCAGATCTTGAACTGTAAACAGCACCCTTACACTGCTAATGTCAAGTAAACTTTAAAGTCTCATCATTTTTGTATAGCAGTGCTTGCATAAATTCTTGTCTTACATCATTTTTCAATAACGTCCCTGTATCAGGTTATTTCCTAATTAAGCCTTTTAGAGCACTAATCTCCTCAGATTAAACAGTCATTCTTATGTAACCTTGAATTAACCGTATGGTGTTGCACTGGACAACATTCCATTAGGGCAGCACTTACATCTGCAGTATACTTCAGGCAAGTTCCCACAGAAGATGATGTGAAAGCTGCCCTGTGGTTTACTGTAACATTTTCACAAAACACTATAATTTGGTCTCAAGGTCAATGAACAGGACAAGTTTTGGCATGAATATACTGTGAGAGATTCAGTAAATGTTCACCTCTTGGGTATGATAATACGGCATGGAAATATACCCATATGTTACTATTCACTGTTACAGTGGCTCTCCATGAAATAAGTAGCCCATACTACTTGTACTTAAAATAAAGAGTAGAACTTTGAGAATAGATCACTTTAAAGTTAACTGGAGCAATGGAAAGCTAGCAAGTATGGCTGATGCAAGGCAACCAAACTAGTATGCATCAAAATCAAAACGCCAGCACCAAAGATGAGCTGAAATGAATTTATTTTTAGAACAAGTAACTAGACCGGTTTCAGCATATAGCTTTCTTCAGTAGTATGGAAAAGAACCATGGCAAAAGCCAGTAATTTATACACATGTTCCAATGAAAACAAAGACATCACTTCCTGTCCTAGGAAGAAAACAAGTTGTTAACAAGAAATTTAAAATATAATCAATGAATGACTGATGGTAACTCAAAACTCAAACTAGCTACAAAGAATGTATAATATAATTTCCCTTAACTCAGGAAAAATTAAAAGGATCATACCCTTGTGGGCATTGCAGTTTCTGCAATTACATGCTCAAAACCAAAACATTCACCAGTAGGAACACTGGACAATTATACAATATATATGGATTTGGCAACTGCAGTACTGACTGGGTAGTTTACCTTGCTACCTGCACTTGCCAAGCCTTTTATGTAGGTCAGACATCTAGACAGTTCAGGATCAGAATGTCTGAACACTTAGGTGATATTAGAAATGCACCTATGACCAATGCCTTGTACAGACATACAATTAATCATCCCACAGCCAAATTCTCATTTATTATTATTGATCACATCACTGGCAATCGGTCATTCAAAACAGGATGGCATGATATACTCAACAATACAGAAAGAAAATGGATCATAAAACTAGGGGGTCTTTTTTCCCCAGGATTAAATGATAAATTGTAAGTTTTCCATTTTCAAAATTATATTATACATTCTTTGTAGCTAGTTTGAGTTTTGAGTTACCATCAGTCATTCATTGATTACATTTTAAATTTCTTGTTAACAACTTGTTTTCTTCCTAGGATAGGAAGTGATGTCATATTGGAACATGTTTATAAATTACTGGCTTTTGCCATGGTTCTTTTCCATACTACTGAAGAAAGCTATATGCTGAAACCGGTCTAGTCACTTGTTCTAAAAATAAATTCATTTCAGCTCATCTTTGGTGCTGGCGTTTTGATTTTGATGCATACTAGTTTGGTTGCCTTGCATCAGCCATACTTGCTAGCTTTCTATTGTTCCAGTTCCTGTTTCGTGCTAGCTGTTGGCGTTTAGAGGGCTGTAGACTGACGCCATTGCTGTGGCGTTCTGTGTTTGTGAAGGAGGACTCCTCATCAGTATTTCGGTTGTATATCTTTACATCAGCTTCCTGTCTTGGATATACCATTATTGGATGAGATTGGTTTCCAGTGCCTACTGTCGTTGGGTGACCAGATTGGAAATTTTGATGTTTATTCAACCCAGGATTATGTTCATTGGTCGTTTTGGGATGTGTACTGTTAATTAAGGAATCGTCAGTCTTGCTTTACTATTTTTCTTTCATCAACGCTTTTTTGGAGCTTATACATTAGGAGTTTGACTGTTCCTTGGGTGAGATTTGTCTCCTTTTTTTATTCTAACTAAGGGAAGCTCATACGGCTTGTCAGACTGACTCACAGGTACATTATCATTTTTCCAGTCGTTGGCGACGACTCGTTTTCATTTTGACTTTGTTTTCGTTTACATCAACACAATTGCTGAACTGGTATTCCCTCACTGGTGGAAGTTTGACTTTTTTCATCTATTTATATGATTTTTATTAATACTTTGTTCGCATTTATCTGACAATCAGTATTATTTTGAGATTGAACATTTAAAGAAGTGCAATTATACCATTTGGATTTTATATATGCCTTTACTTATGTTTTCACTCCATGTGGTGCAGAATTGTACCAATCACCTACAGGCATTTTGCATTTATTTTTGATGGTCTAATCTGTACGAGCTAGTAGTCTTCATCTTTGCTTGGATTAACATCTATTGTCAAAATTTTGGTGGCTGGACATTAATCACCATTGTGTTTGCTAGGACTTCCTCGTGTTTATACGAACATCACTATGCAACTGGCATTTTCCTTATTGGTGACGATTTGATTTCTGAAAAGAATATATTCATAGCGTTTTTTTATATACATATATATGCCCATCATCAACATTTTGTTTGTACTAATTTGGCAAACAACCCCTGTTTTGAGATTGGACAGCTATTTATGTGTAATTTTAGGGACTTTATTTGTATTTCTCATCATGGTTTTTTTTATATGATGCAAAACTATACCAATGGTTCACTGATGTTTAGCGTTTTATGCTCCAGACAGCATTAGCTAGGGGTGTTTTTCAGTATCATTTGGGTTTTTTTCACAGTTATGCAAATTTATTGGTAGGATAATAATTATCAGGGTGTTGATTGAGATTCATCTCATGCCTTATACAGTTCCTGTTGTGCCTTTTACATCTTAAACACAGCTAGGATTTTCTTTAATACCTTGTTTGTTGGGCAACACATATAGTTTAAGATAGAAGCATCACTGAATTTTGAGCAGAACTTGATGTTTTGGTATACACCCTATTCTATGACCCCAGGTAGCTAGTTTCATTTAATCAGTGATTAACCTCAATAGATTTACCATTTTTTTAGTCATTTACTAATATTGTATTTAATTACATCACAATAAGTCTAGTGTTATCAGGTTGGTTGGATCAACATCCCTTTTGCATTGGTACACTATCGAGGACTACACACTGTTTCTTTGTTTTTATACATGAGCCAATTCATTATAGCTCATATGAACATCAGACTTATTCTAGCCAGATCTGTGATTAAGGCTATATTGCCAGAGGCTTTTTTTATTCCCCTATTTGGGCTAAGACTGAAACTATGAATAGGTTTCTCTTGGATTCTCTGCTCAGCATTGTCCTATACTGATTTGGTGGTTCTTCTATTCAAAAAGATTTACTAATTAGGTTTGACTGTATCCATTTTTTAGCAACTTATTGTCATGGATCTACACAAACTTTTGTCTGTCTTATGTGCAGACAAGGATGTCATCCAGGTGTTTGGCATTAAAACAGCACAAGCTGGTTCTACTGAATGCCAGAATTTGGATCCAGTTGACGGTTGCAATTTACTGTTCAGCCAGTTGGGTAAAAAAGTCAAAACCTTATGGACAAATATATGGCATTCTAAATTATTTAAAGCTTACCAAAACCAAAATATCTCACCCAGAGGCCTTAGGTCCAAGGTACAACCATTAGTCAGTATACCTGATGATATTTTACTTGGAGATTGGCAACAAGCCCAGCAGGAGGCATCAATGTCATTTGTCAATATACTGGCTTCTTTTTATGATAGAACAGTTCAAACCAATATTGGAGAAGTTGAAAAAATATGTAATGATTTGAAAAAATTTGAAGAACAGACCAGTTTTAGGAACAATCTGAGCATATTGTCCAAAATATTCATAGCTTTTGAAAACAATTTAAAGACTAAAAAATTACACACATTTTCCCGTGACAGGGAAGATTATGACAAAGGCAGACAGTTTGAGTCTCATAGGGGAGTTAGATTTGCTGAAGGCACTAAGAACTTTTCTTCTGTTCACAAAAAGAGACCAAGATCTATACTTAAAGGGGTCTCTTCCTACACTACTTCTGGTGAGGTGTCCTCCACAACAGACACAGAATCCACAGTCAATTGTAATTCACCTGACTCTAAAAGAGGGCATACCATCCACAGACCCTTTAGGAACAAACAGCACAGGGGAGGATGTAAAAACAAGGGTAAAAAGCTTGGAAGATCTTTTTCTTTCAATAACGAAATAGATCCTGCATTTATTAATATACACAATATTTCAAAACATGTTTTAACATCTGATGAGCTAACATTACTCAATAAAGGTCTTGGATTCATCCCTGGCTTGTTGATGAAAGTTCTTTTGTATCTGATACCATAGCATTTTGCAGAAAAATTAATCTAAAATTGTTTTTCTGGCAACAAGATCCTCAGATCTCATCTCAAAGATCCTCTGAATTCAAATTCCATCGGTCGACCTTCCATCCACCGATGGACAAACATGTGGCTGTTTTTCAGCAAGCCGTGATCAAGGACTTACATATTTATATGGGTTCAGACAATATCACCAAACGCAATTTATCTCCAACAGAACAACAAGCCTTAACTGACCTCAAAAACAATACAAATATTGTTATACTTCCAGCTGACAAGGGCGGTGCGGTGGTAGTCATGGACTCCGATTATTATTGGGATGAGGGAAATAGACAGCTGTCTAACCCTCATCATTACATGAGGATGCCCACTGATCCCACTTCAAACTTCAAAAAAGAAATAGATCAATTCTTACAAGAGGCAGTTGAACAAGGCATTATCACTGCCAACACACTATCTCATCTTACAGTTTCGGATCCTGCCAAACAATATTTATATCTGTTACCAAAAATTCATAAATCTATTGATAAACCACCAGGTAGACCAATAGTGTCAGGGATAGGATCACTTACCGAACCCCTGTCAGCATTTCTTACTGAGAAACTTAAACCATTGTTATCATTAGTCAGGGCGAGACTTAAGGACAACAGAATTTTTACAAATAGTATCAGATTCCCAATTAGAATCACACTGGTTAATGTGTACTCTTGATGTCAAATCATTATACATGAATATTCCACACTGGGCTGGATTAACTGCACTTGAATACTGGTTAAATAAAACCGGCATTTACCCTCCTGGTTCTAACACATTGCTTATCTGTATGGCTGAACATGTTTTGTCCAAAAATGTTTCCTATTTCAAACAAGATTGCTACTGGCAGATACAGGGTACAGCCATGGGTGCCTCGTTTGCACCCATTTATGCTGACCTTTATTTGGGGTACATGGAGGAACATATCATTTATGATGAGCTTCACAATTTATACATTTCCGACATTGACATTTGGAGAAGATATCTGGATGACTGTTGGCTCATTTGGAAAGGAGGAAGCGAATATCTACACGAGTTTGTGGAACACCTCAATAGTAACATTTGGGGAGTGGAATTTACTGTGGAGTATCATCACAATGAGATGCATTTTTTGGATGTTTCTTTACATCGCCAGGCGAACAATACCTTGAAAACATCTGTATACCGTAAATTTCCTCAGTACAATACTCTGTTACATGCCAACAGTCTTCATCCAAGACATACAATCAATAACATTCCCAAATCTCAATTCTTATGTCTCAAACGGATATGTTCCTCTCAACAAGAATTATCCCAGTATCATGATGATCTGGCCAACAGATTTTTTGCCAGGGGGTACATTAGAAATAATGTTAGTTCAGCCATATGTTGGGCCCAAAACCAGTCGAGGGATAGTCTGTTACAATACCAACAGCAATCAAGAAAAAAACATCAGGATATCTTGAGATTTGTAACCACATATGGGAGAAACACCACTCAATTTTCTGAGATCGTAAATAAACACTGGAATATACTTAAGTCTCATATTGATTTGGATGATTGTTTGGGTAACAGATGTTCATTCTCATATAGAAAGGGCAAGACATTGGGGTCCCATTTTTCCTATTTCAAGAAAACAATATCCAGGGATATTGTTATTCATCAGCAGACCTTAACTCGGGAAAAATTAATAGGATCATACCCTTGTGGGCATTGCAGTTTCTGCAATTACATGTTCAAAACCAAAACATTCACCAGTAGGAACACTGGACAATTATACAATATATATGGATTTGGCAACTGCAGTACTGACTGGGTAGTTTACCTTGCTACCTGCACTTGCCAAGCCTTTTATGTAGGTCAGACATCTAGACAGTTCAGGATCAGAATGTCTGAACACTTAGGTGATATTAGAAATGCACCTATGACCAATGCCTTGTACAGACATACAATTAATCATCCCACGGCCAAATTCTCATTTATTATTGATCACATCACTGGCAATCGGTCATTCAAAACAGGATGGCATGATATACTCAACAATAAAGAAAGAAAATGGATCATAAAACTAGGGGATCTTTTTTCCCCAGGATTAAATGATAAATTGTAAGTTTTCCATTTTGAAAATTATATTATACATTCTTTGTAGCTAGTTTGAGTTTTGTGTTACCATCAGTCATTCATTGATTATATTTTAAATTTCTTGTTAACAACTTGTTTTCTTCCTAGGACAGGAAGTGATGTCATTGTTTTCATTGGAACATGTGTATAAATTACTGGCTTTTGCCATGGTTCTTTTCCATACTACTGAAGAAAGCTATATGCTGAAACCGGTCTAGTCACTTGTTCTAAAAATAAATTCATTTCAGCTCATCTTTGGTGCTGGCGTTTTGATTTTGATGCACTTTAAAGTTAAAGCTACCCTCCCATTGTTCCCACTATGAATGATGTATATAATTTTATTATTTTTATTAGACCATTACATAGTTGTGTGTTTTGGTTATAGCAAAATGTTGCTATACTAAGGCCAATGACTTACTGCATTCACAAGTCCTGAGGAGTAGAAGGGGCTTAAAGAACTGAAGGGAGCCTCTAGGAATGTTGGCTGTGTATGCATACCTTGTGCACCATCCAAAGTTCCACGGAATACTTACACAAAACTATCATTAGTCTTCACAGCAGCTTAGGCACTGTTGATCACATTTCTAGTCAAGAGAAATAGCACATATTGTGGATAAACCCAAATGTTATTACTTATAGTTCCAGTGACGTCTCCTTGAAGATGTGCTGTATATTAACTGTACTTACACATAACTTTAAGTTCTAATTCCAATAAAGAACTGCCCTTAAAGGCCAGTCCTGGACTGAGACAGGCATAATTTCTTAACAGTAAAGTAGTTTAAATGTCAGGATTGTGGACTTTCAGTTACTCATACAGGATGCATTATTGGTGATTCTGGACAAGAAGGATGGATGGGAACACAGGCAAAATGTGCCTTGCATGGTTTAATTTTTCAGTAGTCTTCACATTTGGGGCTTCTGCTGCAAAAGTCCCAATGTCTTGCCTTTTATTATTATTATTACTGTTATTATTAATTATTAATATTTTTAATTCCTGAGCTTAGCATTCTTCACCCAACCTTTTTGATTCAATGAAGTTTTGAACAAGAATTAGGACTAAGGAAACAAACTTAGTCTTATCCGTCAACTTAATATTTTCCTGTATCCTGTCAACATGCCCTAACTGGCCAAGAATGCATTATAACCACTGTGGAAGAAATGCTCAAATTAAACTGGTGGTCTGGGAGCCACTAGGCAGAACAACACATACAGCTATTTTACTTGCAAAAGCAAATGACAAAAACTGTACTACTGTACTAGTAAGTATCTACATTCTGCTCAGGACTGAGAAGGCAAAGATGGCAGCAATGGCCAAAGAGTGGATTTTACTTCAAGAAAGAAATATTGTATGGCTAAGAAACTAATACCATATTTAAAAAAAAGAAGGCATATATGCTGATCCTACAGCAGTGCAGAGCCCAGTGCAAGGGAAATATTTTGTAGGTTAAATATATACTTTATGGGAAAGGTGAATATTTAGGACAAACTGGATGGCAATAAGGGTGGATAATACATGATACCTGTACAGATACTAATCACTCCAGAACAGACGAATGTTTGATATATATAAGAGATATCTTGAGAAAGTAAATAAGATTACAGTGCATCAAATTACACTTTCTGATCACAATCCCATAGAAATATGTTTTCAGTTGACAAATAGAGTTTTCCCAACCATATGGAGACTAAAAATGATACTTCTATAAAAGATAACAATATTAGGATGTTTTGAAGGCCTTAGTGCAAACGTGAGGGAGTACCTGTCAGCACAAAGGCAATTATTGGCTGAGCACTGAGACAATTTTAAGAACTCTGACAGTATACTTATGGAAATAGGATAGAGATATAGATTAAAAGTATGAAAGGAAGACAGAGAACGTACAAATAAAAGATGTCACAAAAGAAGAAGAATGAAATACAGAAGGACAAAACAGAGGAGTTGAAAAAGAAATGATGAGATATAGGATATTAAATCAGTGTAAAAATGGCCTTAAAAATTCAATAAATGTCCAAAAACTCCTAGTGACAAGACTAAAAAGAAAGTGAAGACAGCAATTTTTCAAATGAAAGGGGGCTTACAATGAAAAGAATGGATGGGATTACTTGAGGTACTTAGGATGTATTACAAAGAGGTGTATTTGGACAAGGTTTTGGGAGGAGAAAAGGTTACAGAGGAACAAATGATAGGACTAATAGAAGAAAAGTACAGTTTTGTACCTACCATAAATGTAGATGTTCGAAGATCCACATTGCTGCAGTCCTTACACTTGGGTAGTCCGCTGTCCTCGGTCGGCCCGAATATCAAAGTATAAGGCTGACGTCGGTCAAGGCGCATTTGACTGACATCAGGACGTCAGGGTACAAATGCGCATGACCGACGTCATATCCTCAGTCTTTTCTTGCCCCAGATGTCAGAAGACCCTAAAAGAAAGGTCAAAACCAAAAGACAGCAAACAACCAACCAACCACCCTTGCACTAATAATATGTACAATATATACAATATACACCATATTGACAACCCAACCCACACAACCGCCTCTAACTACAGAGGGGAAGGAGGGAGGGTAAATTGGACTGCAGCAATGTGGATCTTGAACATCTACATTTATGGTAGGTACAAAACTGTACTATGTTCTTCATCTCACATTGCTGCAGTCCTTACACTTGGGTAGAATCCCAAAGCAGAGGTAAGGGAGGATGGCAAAACTATAAGGAAGCAGGAGCTGCCAAAATGCCCTGCAAAATAGCAGTGGCAAAACCAGCCCTAGATTTAGAATAAAGTGGAAGGTGATAATGCCTAGAGAAAGTATGCACTGAACTCCAAGTAGCTGCCTCCAAAATATCTTTAGTTGCCACCCCCCTCAAAAAAGCTGTCGAAGTGGCAGTAGCCCTAGTGGAATGAGGCCTAATCCCAGCTGGAATCTCCTTGCCATGATGGGAATAACAGAAAGCAATGCAAAACCCAATCCACTTAGAAATAGTTTGTTTTGACACAGGCTTGCCCTGAGAACTCAAAGCAAAAGAAACAAATAACTGCTGAGACTGCCTGAACCCTTTAGTTCTGTCCAAATAATATCGCAACTGCCTGTGTACATCTAAAGTGTGCAAAATCTTCTCCCCTTTATTTTGGGGATTTGCATAAAAAGTAGGCAAATGAATAGTTTGGTTTAAAGCCACACTAGAAACCACTTTAGGCATAAAGGAAGGATTAGTACGTAAAGATACCCTATCCTTATGGAAAATTAAGAAAGGCTCAACCGCCATAAGGGCCTGCAACTCAGAAACCCTTCTTGCAGAGGTAATGGCCAACAAAAAAGCAGTCTTCCATGATAAATATTTCAACTCGGTAGTAGCTGCAGGCTCAAAAGGTTGTAGAGTGAGTTTCTCCAACACAAAATTGAGATCCCAAGCAGGAGTAGGAGCTCTACATGGGGGTCTTATATTCTTTGCCCCTCTAAGAAATTGCTTGAACAAAGGATGAGAAAACAATGGTGGGTCACAATCATAGTGAGCCGAAATTGCTGCAGCATGAACCTTAATAGAAGAGAAGGACAAACCTTTGTCCAGTAACTCAGTAAGATATTGAAGAGCCACACTTAAATTAGGCTCAGAAACATCAAAATCCTTTGCTGCACTCCAAAATAAAAATCTCTTCCATTTATCCGCGTACACTTTCCTTGTACTAGGCCTTCTAGCTTCCAAAATAACATTCAAAACTTGCTGTGGAAGTTGAGACCCACTATGGTTCAAAACAGAATATGCCAGGCTGTTAGGTGAAGAGAGTGAAGCTTGACATTGAGCAAATGACTGTCCTCCTGAGACAACAGGTGTGGAATCGAAGGCAAAGGCCATGGAGGCTCCCGTACCAGGCTTCTCAGTAATGGGTACCAATGCTGTCGAGGCCAATCTGGAGCTATCAAAATCATCCTTGGCTTGTCCTGTCTGGCCTTTAGTAGTACCTTTGGGAGGAGAGGCAGAGGTGGAAAGGCATACACATGAAGATTGCTCCAATTGAAAGAAAGAGCATCCACTTTCCAAGCTGTGGGATGAAACCTTTTCGTGCAAAACTTTGGCAGCTGGTGGTTTAGTGGAGAAGCGAACAGATCTATGTCTGGAGTTCCCCATGACACTGTCAATTTCTGAAATACATGAGGATCCAATTTCCACTCGTGGGGAACCATAATTCGTCTGCTCAACACATCTGCTAAGGAGTTCTGTGCTCCCGGCAGAAACCTTGCCTGAAGATTTAGCTGTAAACTGAGAGCAGTCTCCCACAAAATCATTGCTTGCCTGCATAGAGGATAAGAATGTGTTCCCCTTGCTTGTTGATGTACCACATGACAGTTGTGTTGTCTGTTAGAATCAACACCTGCCCTGGAAGAAGTAAATCCTTGAAAGCTATTAATGCAAACTGGACTGCTAACATCTCCTTCAAGTTGATATGTAGATGTTGTAGTCTGGCAGGCCACTTGTCTTGTATCCACTTTCCATTCAGATGAGCTCCCCAAGCTTTGTCTGAGGCATCTGTCGTTAGAATCTGACTCGCCTCTGGCCGGGTCACAGAGAGTCCCTTGTTTAGGTGACATTCCTGAGCCCACCACAACAATTCCTTTTGAATGCAAGGTATTATTTGAATGACAGTGTCCAGATCCTGGTAGTGCTGTGTCCATACATTTTTGAGATACCATTGTAACTTCCTCATATGCAGTTTGGCATTGGGAAGCACCAGAATACAAGATGCCATGAACCCCAAGGCTTGAAGGACTGTCCTTGCAGTCAGCCTGGACTGATGAGACAATTGATGAAAGTAAAGGGAAAGATTCTTTTGTTTGTCCGGGGTCAAAAAAGGCCATCTGGGATGCTGTATTCAGTCTTACGCCCAGAAAGCACATGTCCTGAGAGGGTACTAGACTGGACTTTATTTCGTTCACAGAATACCCCAGGCATCTTAGCACTGCTATCACATATTCCAAATGATGAAGAAGCTCGTCCCTTCCTTGAGCCAGAATCAGGCAATCGTCCAAATAAGGATAGATCTGTATTCCTTTTAGCCTGAGGAAAGCTATCACTGGAGCCAGAACTTTCGTGAACACTCTGGGCAGTAGATAAGCCAAAGGGCAATGCAGAGAACTGATAATGAGAAGTCCCAGCTCAAACGCAGATACTTCCTGCAACTCAGTCTGATAGGAACATGAAGGTAAGCCTCCTTGAGATCCAAAGTTACCATCCAATGATCTTTGCCCAGCAGAGTAAAAGCTGTTGTAACGTCAACATTTTGAACTTGGGAATGTCCAGATAAGTGTTGAGGGTAGATAAATCCAAAATTGGTCTCCACGTGTTCCCTTTCTTTGGTACTAGGAACAGGCGAGAATAAAATCCTAGGCCCACTTCTGGCATAGGGACCGGCTGTATGGCCCCTATTTGAAGTAACAAGAGAAATTTGTTTGTGAGCCTCTATTCTTTGTTGAGGAGGAACGTCTGGCATGCCGTTGAAAGGAGGCAAGGTATGGAAATAAAACCTGTAACCGTGGTGTATGATATCCAATACCCATCTGTCTTGGGTAATCAAACTCCAATTTTCCTTGAAAAGTGCCAACCTTCCTCCCAAAGGTGCTGCCAGACGAGAAGGCTCTGGCAGCTGAAAAGGTAGGTCATTGGGTCTGTTTACGAAAGGACTGACCCCTGCCCTCACCCGAAGACTGTGCAGGTGAACTCCCTGTTCTAGGCCTGAAAGAGCCCTGAGCTCTGCCCCTACCACGTCTAGACCTACCCCTAGACTGGGAATCATAAGAAGGATACGTCCACCCCTTGGTAGGCCAATTTCTACTAAAGTTCGGAGGCTGAACCTGCAAAAAATCTTTAACAGTCTGCATAGACTTAGCCTGGTCTTCCATTCTCTTTAAGACTGCCTCAACAGGAGAGCCAAACAACACATCAGATTGTAAAGGAGCATCTAAAATCCTTGTCTTAACATGGTCAGATAAATTCTGATCCCTCAGCCAGGCGTGCCTGCGAAGAACTGACCCAGTGGCCACCACCCTAGACGAGGCCTGTACAGCATCAAAACCACATTGCAAAGAATGCTTACCCACCTGTTCAGAAACATGTACTAAATCTTGTAACTCTTTACACTCAATGCCTTCCGCCAGAGCATCTACCTTAGACTTCAATTGTGAAAGGAGATAGTTTTGGTATTTCAACATGTGAAACTGGCAATTCAAAGCCCTCATAGCTAGGGTGGAAGAAGTATAAACTTTCTTACCCCATCTATCCAAAGCCCTGGCCTCTTTATCCGGAGGAACCGGATTTTTGACAACAGAAGCCTTAACACCTTTAGGCCCCTGACTAACAGTTTCTGGGTCTGCCCTAGGACTCTTAAAAAGATACTTATGAGCTTCAGGCACCCTGTAATACCTATCCGGTTTAGCAGGAGCAGGAGGCAAAGAATCAGGATTAAGAGAAGCCTCTGCAAAAACATCTTCCACCACATCCAGAACAGGAGGAATAGCCAAAGGCCTATGCTGGGGTAAAACAAAATTCCCTAAGCCTTTTCCTGGAATCAGAGAAGTCCTGACCTTCCCACTTAAAATGCTCCCTCATGGAATGAAGAGTCTCTGAAAAGAAAAATCCTCAGGAGGAGAAGCAGAAGGAGTAGAATCATCCACATCAGAATCAGAATAAGGAGAATACCCCTGCAAGTCTTCAGTCAAGACTCTGAAACATCCAAGCCTGCTCAAAACTCCCTAGCTCAGGTTCCACCCTTGGTCTCTTATCAGGAGGGGGCAAAGAACCTCTAATCAAGGTAATCAAATCTTCTGCCATTTTAAGCATATGCTTCTTGGGCACAGTTCCTGAAGAACTAGGGGTGACACCAACTGAAGCTAAACCTGGCCTGCCTCTGGGAGAAGCCTTGGAAACAGAAGGAGAGGGCCTAACCACCCTAGGAAGGGAGGGGAGTACAGTAACCTGAGAAGCCCCTTCAGCCTGACCTGCCTCCTGAGAGGCCACATCCTGCAATAACAAAGTCTCTCCCTGGGACTCCAAAGAAACCTCCGGCTGAACCACCGGCTCCACCGACACCTCTAAAGAATCGGCGTCCGGTACGGACGGTTCTTCTAGCCTAGGCTTAGCTGCTTTGTCCTTGCGCTTCTTCGAAGAAGCGGGCGTCGGAGCATCCGACGGCATTTTATAATTGCACCGCTTCCCGAAGACTAACCTGGCACAATCTAACCTTCTCTTTATAGTACGCTTATTGAATCTAGCACAAGAGCGACACCCAACAACGTCGTGCTCAGGCCCTAAACAAGGAATACACAAAGTATGATAATCTCTATGCGGTATCTGTTTCCCACAAGAAATACAGTTATTCACTTTTTCTGACATCCGGTAAACCACTGAGGCAAGAAAAAACTAAAATATTCCCCAACGGGGTACTTAGCCAACTTTGACTCGGTCTGAAACTCCGAATTCGAAAAATTTCAGAACGCCGAACGGCACTTGCAACGCTGCTTCTGCATCGGACCATGCGGCAAAAAGACTGAGGATATGACGTCGGTCATGCGCATTTGTACCCTGACGTCCTGATGTCAGTCAAATGCGCCTTGACCGACGTCAGCCTTATACTTTGATATTCGGGCCGACCGAGGACAGCGGACTACCCAAGTGTAAGGACTGCAGCAATGTGAGATGAAGAACATCTGGTGTGGAAGAATTAGAACTGATAATGAAAGATGTTAAAAAGGAAAGCCCTCCAGTTATGTATGGGATACCAGCTGAAATATATTTGATGAGGGGACAAACATTTACCAATAACTTTTCAAAGCTAATGAATTCTTTGCTGCAATCAGGAAGAAGTTCTCAAAAGTTGGAAAAATGTGTGACACCAGTAATGCCCAAGGACAGCATGGAAAAATGTTAACTGGCTCCTATTACCGGATAACACTATTAAGTTATTAATACAAGATGTCTGTGCTGTTGATAATCATCAAAATGTTTAAGATGGTACTGGGTGAGGCTGAGCTGTATCAAACAAGATCTGTAGAAGGAAGGACAACGTTTCGCAATTTACTAAGACTGCAGTGCTAACAGACCATGCAGGGAGAAACAAGAAGGAACTAGTTATAAGTTTTGATGTGAGAAATGCTTGATCATGTGTCCTAGCACAAAAACTGGTCAAACTAGCCCACCCCCTTCCCTAATAGTACATATGGTAAAAACCTGCTATAAGGGATGGACAGTTTCCCATCATTACACTGGCCAGCCTGACTGACTGACATGGGCATCCTGAGGAAATGTAGTAATTCACTCATGTATACCGACAATCACTTAATCCTAAAATAAACAAATACCCTATGTGAGAGATGTAATTACATTATGAAAATGGGATCAGATATGTGGAGGTACTCACTAGAAGACTACCAAAAGATCAGAGACCTCCCAAACATAAACCACTTGCACAAAGCTATGCAAATAGAAACCACTACACATAAGAACACATCTATGACTCAGCAAATAAGCCCCTAAGGCAAAACACCTGAAAACCTTCTTGGTCATGGGCGACTCCATAGTGAGACGCACAGATTTCCCCCTCACTAGGCTGGACAAGAAGGAGGTCATGGTCAGCTGCCTGTCGGGTGCTAGGATCTGTCAAATCACACATGCACTCAAGTCACTCAACAAGTACCGTTATGATTCTGAAATAGTCCATGTTGGGGTGAATGACTTGAGATGTACCTCTCTGGACTATACGAAGAGAGACATGACTGAACTCTCAGATTGCGTGTCCCAGGCAGGTAGGACCCTAGCCCTAAGCAGCATTCTACCTTCACCCAGGAAGATACCACAACATAAATAAATTATCAAATTCAACAACCGACTTAGCTTGTGGTGTCAGTCCAGAGGGATCCAGTATATCAGCCTGGGAAGACATAGTCAACAGGCCACAATGCTTTGACAGAGATGGTCTGCACATGTCTCCTCTAGGCTTTCAGATACTGGCAAAGGCACTTGCCTCCCGCATACAGCCTTTTTTAGGCAATGTCAAAACAACAAAATTTCCAACGTAACAAAATGCACTTGAGACAAACTCAAGGTTCTGCTGCTTAAAACTAGGAGTCTAAACATGAAACTACACTCCTTGGAAGCACTCCTCACCTTGAAGATGCTGATGTCTCTGCAGTCACAAACATAAAAGCACCCCAGTTGTGCAAGGTCTCTGCAGTCACAGACATGGTTCAAGGCTGCAGAAAGCACCCTGGTTGTGCAAGGCTACAATGCATTCCACTCGTTCAGACCTCAAAATAAGCGTGAAAGAACGAAAGGTGGAGGTGTATCCATCTTCACTAAAACCAAGTACACCTCGGGACTGATCAAACAGTATGACTCTTTTGAACTACTCCATGTCCAATTAACTATAGGCAAAATACCCTACCACATTATTGCTCACTATAGGTCCCCCACCATGAACCATGAAAAAGACACCACCTACCTGGATGTACTGAAGTCACTCACCATACAGACCAACACCTTAGTCATTTCAACTATCCTACCTCTGACTGAGTGACATACTGTACATTAGCACAAACATGCTCACACAGAGGTTTCTAGACTTTGTCAATACAAATTCTCTGGAGCAGAGAGTCTGTACCCCCCACAAGGCACTCAAATGACCTAGACACGGTACTCACCAACAAGGGGGGGGGTCACAGCACTCCCCCTTGTCTGATGCCCTCCCTGGTAAGTTCAGACCATAAATCAGTCTTATTCAAAGTAAAGTACAGTTGTGTACACTTACCATAAATGTAGATGTTCGAGTGTATTCACTGTTGTAGTCATCACATTTGGGTTATCTGCCTGCAGTTAGCCCTCAGTTGGCCCGAACACCAGCGTCTTGGGATTTCTGCGTTGGATGCTGTCGCCTCCTCCATGACGTCAGGTCGTCAGGGGTATAAAAAGTACATTTTTGTACCTACCATAAATGTAGATGTCCGACAGATATGCAACTGCAGTCCTGACATATGGGTTGTCCTGCCTCAGGCAGCCTCTCGGTCGGCCGGATTCCAAAGTCTGGGTCCGGCGTCGGCTGTTGTCGCCTCTTCCCCGAAGTCAGAGCGGCTGGGGTATAAAAGCATCAGCAGACGCCATCTTCTTCAGTGTTTCTTGCCCCAGATGCCAGGTGCCCTCCAAGGAAGGCTAAATTTAGAGAATGCATAAAATTCCAGACATGCACAATAGTAATAAACAGATACACCATAAAAGCTATCCCCAGCTAAGTTGGAAAAGGGGTAGTGGACCCAAAAAGGTAAATTACAGAGGGGTAGGAGGGAGGGTAAACCTGACTGCAGTTGCATATCCATCAGACATCTACATTTATGGAAGGTACAAAACTGTACTATGTCCTTCAAGAATGCAACTGCAGTCCTGACATATGGGTGAATACCATAGCCAAGCTGGGGGTGGTAGGATCTAAGAAAAAGATGGTGTAGCTAAAATGCCCTGCAGGACTGCCGAAGCAAAGCCTGCTCGGGATCTGGAGTATAAAGGCAGGTTGTAGTGTTTGGAAAATGTATGCACGGAGCTCCATGTAGCCGCTTCAAGAATGTCCTTTGTAGCCACCCCTCTTAGAAAGGCTGTGGAGGTGGCTATAGCTCTGGTGGAGTGTGGCCTGATATTGGCTGGCACACTTTTTCCATGGCAAGAGTAACAGAATCTGATGCAGTGTCCAATCCATTTTGAAATTGTTTGTTTGGAAATTGCCTTTCCTTGCACTCCAGCAGCGTAGTCTACAAATAGTTGGTCAGACTTTCTGTTGGCCTTTGTTCTGTCCAAGTAGTAGCGTAACTGTCTGTGTATGTCCAAAGTGTGCAGCAGCTTTTCTCCTTTATTTTGAGGATTGGGAAAGAAAGTAGGCAGGTGAATTGCTTGATTTAGAGACACCCTGGATATCACTTTTGGCATGAATGAAGGACTGGTTCTTAAAGAAACTCTGTCCTGATGAAAAATGAGTAATGGAGGTACTGCCATGAGAGCCTGTATCTCCGAGACTCTTTTTGCTGAGGTAACTGCCAACAGGAAAACTGTTTTCCAGGAGAGAAATTGCATTTCTGAAGATGCTGCTGGCTCAAAAGGAGGAAGAGTTAATTTTTCCAAGACGAAGTTGAGGTCCCATGCAGGCACTGGTGGTTTCCTGGGAGGTTTGATATTCTTTATCCCTCTTAGAAACTGTCTTAGCAAAGGATGTGAAAACACAGGTGGATCACAGTTGTATTTTGCTGAGATTGCTGAAGCGTGTATTTTTATGGAAGAATATGAAAGGCCACTATGAAGCATTTCTGCCAAGTATTCTAGTATCTGTGGCATGCTTATTACTGATACATCCTGACCCTTGTTGGCATTCCAGGTGATGAATCTCTTCCATTTGGCTGAATAAGTTTTTCTGGTGGAAGGTCTGCGTGCTTCCAGTAGGATCTGTTGAACTTTTTTGGAGAGAGAGATATGGGTAGAAGTCATGGAACCCTCCAAGCTGTCAGCTGCAATGTTTGCAGGTTGGGATGAACAGTCCTGTAATTGCGCTGAGTTAAAAGCAGAGGTCATTGAGGCAGGGGCCACGGCTTGGTGCGAGATATGCTCCTTAGTAATGGATACCAGTGCTGCCTTGGCCAGTCTGGAGCTATCAAAACACCTTTCAGTTGCTCTGCTTTGATCTTCAGTAACACCTTGGTCATTAATGGTAGAGGTGGGAATGCATAGATTGTCAGAGAATTCCAGCTGAAGGAGAGAGCATCCATTCTCCAGGTTTGAGGATAGTGTGTCCTCGAACAGAACTTCTTCAGATGATGATTGAGGTGAGAGGCAAAGAGATCTATGTCCGGCCTTCCCCATGCATGAGTTATTTGCAAAAAAATGTCTGGATGCAGCATCCATTCGTGCGGGTCCAAAATGTTTCTGCTTAGACTGTCCGCCAGAACATTGTCCTTGCCTGGAACAAACTGGGATTGCAACTGTAAGTTCAGTTTCAGGGCCTTTTCCCAAAGAGTCATTGTTAGTCTGCAGAGGGGGTAAGAATGAGTGCCTCCCTGTTTGTTTATGTACCACATGACAGTGGTGTTGTCTGTCTTTATTAGCAGATGACCTTGCTGAAGAAATTTTCCGAAGGCCTCGACTGCATGAATCACTGCCAACATCTCTTTTTGATTTATGTGCAGATGCATTTCCCAGGGAGCCCATTGCCCTTGCATGCATCTGCCCTCCATGTGCGCCCCCCATCCATGATCTGAGGCGTCTGTTGTAATGGTTTGACTTGCTTGAGGTTTGTTGAAAGACATGCCTTTGTTTAATTGACTTGCTTGTGCCCACCACAAAAATTCCTTTTGAAGACATGGAATGAGTGGTATAATTTCTTCTAAGTTGTGGCTGTGTTGAGACCATAAACTTTTTAGGTACCATTGTAGTTTTCTCATGTGTAGTCTTGCCAGTGGAATCAGAAGAACTGTGTCTGATTGGGACATGCAGGCATGCCTCCTTGAGGTCCAGAGTAACCAGCCAAGACCCCTTGCCCAGCATGGGAAGAAGTTGCTGTAACGTCAGCATTTTGAATTATGGCACAATGAGAAAAGTGTTTAGAGTGGACAAGTCCAGTATAGGTCTCCATTGCTTTTCTTTTCTTGGAACAAGGAACAGTCTTGAGTAGAATCCCTGGCCTTGTTCCTGAGGAGGAACCTTCTCTATTGCTTTGATCTGTAACAGGTTTGAAACTTGTATGAGTGCCTCTGCCCTTTGAATTTGTGGCAGGTTTGGCATGCCTTGTCTTGTTGGTAAGGTATGGAAGTGGAACCTGCAACCTTTGTCTATTATGCCCAGAATCCATTTGTCCTTTGTTAAGACGTGCCAATTCTTTGAAAATAAGGATAATTTTCCGCCTAAAGGTGCTTCTCTTTGAGCCTTGGTCGGCAGTGTCAAAGCCAAGTCATTGTGATTGTCCCTGTGGAGCAGTAGAAGTCCCTGCGCCACTTCTCTGATTAGTTGGTTGCCATTGGTGACCCCTGTAGGAGCCTCGGTATTGCCCTCTACCTCGAGCACGCCTGTTTTTTCCCCTTTGGAACTTGTCAGTGTCTGGAAAGGACCAATTCTTTGAAGGCCAATTCCTGCTGAACCTCGGTGGCTGAACCTGGAGGAAATCTTTGACTGTTTGTACTGATTTAGCCTTTTCCTCAATAGATTTCAACACATCCTGTGCATTAGCACCAAATAGCTTCTGTTTTTCCAGAGGTGCATCTAGGAGCTTTACTTTAACATGATCTGGCAATGCCTGTTCTTTCAACCAAGCATGTTTACGTATGACGGCCCCTGTCATAGCTGCCCTACATGAAGCATCATAACCACACTGAAGAAAATGATTGCTAACCTGCTGAGTATTACGAACGAAATCCTGCAAGGCCTTTCTATCTAAAGGCTCAGGAGAGGCTAACTTTTTCTGCAAATCATCCATCAAGAAATCCTGATACTGAAACATATGAAAAAGACAGTTAAGTTCCCTCATGGCAAGGGTGGTTGAAGTATAAACTTTTTTGCCCCATCTCTCCAAGGACCTAGATTCCCTGTCTGCGGGCAAAGGGTTTTTGGCCGTGGAGGTGGCCACTCCTTTGGGCCCCTGAGAAATACTTTCTAGATCCACAGAGTGGGCCTTAAAGAGATGCTTATGAGTTTCAGGAACCCTGTAATATCTGTCTGGCTTGACAGGAGCAGGAGGGAGAGAATCAGGGGAAGCACTGGAGTCTGAGTACACATCATCCAATACATCTAACACTGGTGGAATAGCTACAGGCCTGTGCTGGGGTAACTTAAGGAAAGTACGTAGCCTTTTCCTGGAGTCAGAGAAATCCTGGCCCTGCCACTGAAAATGCTCTCTCATGGAGTGGAGAATTTCCCCGAAAGAAATATCCTCTGGAGGAGAGGCAGAGGGAATGGATTCATCAGCATCAGAATCCTCGTAGGCCTGTAAGGATTCTTCCTGGGAATCTGAATGGTCTGAGTCCCCAGAGGCTTCATCTGAGGAAAGGGTATCTGTCTGCTCAACCCTAGGCCTTTTATCTGCAGGCGGCTGAGAACCTCTGTCTGGATGTGCCTGAGAACCTCTGATTAAAGAAATTAGATCTGCAGCTAAAGTCATGATCTGTTTATCAGAAGTGGAACCCTGGGAAAAGGCTTTAGGAGGGTGAGCCTTAGCCTGGCTGGCAACCTTAGCACGTGTGTAGGCCTTGATGGACATAGAGACCGGAGGCCTAGTTGCCCCACGTGCTGGAGTAACTTTATCCACCGGGATGGTGTCAGGTAAATCCTGGGCTTCGGTTTCAGGAGGAAAATCAACAACCGGCACCGGGGAAACCTCCGGGACCGAAGTGTGCGGTAAAGCAGTGTCGTCGGTCTGGGGCGGTTGAATTACCGCCTCCGAAGAGACCGATGCACTCGCGGTAGGCTTTGGCGTGGCGTCTGTGGAAGTCGCGGGCCAAGAATGTCGGTCCCGGTCCTTCCGTTTTTTGGAAATATGTGTTGTCGGTTGTTCCGACGGCATGATATAGGAGAAATTTTCCCAAAAAAAGTCTTCAGCAAAATCTGCCCGGTGCCTGAGTGTGCGCTTATTGAAGCAAGCACAGGCAGCACAGGTCGAGACGTCGTGGTCTGGGCACAGGCAGGGAAGGCAGTAAGAATGGAAGTCCTTATGAGGTATTTGTTTACCACAAGACAAACAATTATTAACTTTTGCAGTTTTATCTGACATCGGCTGAGGCAAGAAAAGGTTCCCCAATGGGGTACTTAGCTTTTTGATGACTTCGGTAACTGAAAACACAGGAGCTGGCCGACCGGCACTTGCGAACTGCTTCTGCTTCGGGCACTGCGCGGCAAGAAAGACTGAAGAAGATGGCGTCGGCCGATGCTTTTATACCCCAGCCGCTCTGACGTCGGGGAAGAGGCGACAACAGCCGACGCCGGACCCAGACTTTGGAATACGGCCGACCGAGGGGCTGCCTGAGGCAGGACAACCCATATGTCAGGACTGCAGTTGCATTCTTGAAGGACATCATGCAGCTGACAACATTATATCAGTTTTTCTTGCCCTAGATGTCTGGAGCTCCCAAAATAGGAAGCAATTACATGGTGTGGAACACCTCCAGTAAAAAGTAAATACCATTGCCGTAAGATATGGCCAAAAAAGAGGCTAGGAAGGAAGTATAGAAAAGTCAGGGGGCTGGAGGGAGGGTAACCAGGACTGCAACAGTGAATACACTCAAACATCTACATTTATGGTCAAGTGTACACAACTGTACTATGTTTTTCGTGTTTCACTGTTGCAGTCATCACATTTGGGTTGATTCCCAAAGCTGAAGAAGGGTGGAGGCAGTCAAGAAGTATTAGGGCTGGCTAGCAGGCCTTGTAAGACTGCTGTAGCAAATCCAGCTCTGGATTTAGAAAAGATAGGCAAGTGATAATGCTGGTGTGTACTGAACTCCAGGTTGTAGCTTCCAGGATTGTCCCTGGTAGGGACTCCCCTGAGAAATGCTGTAGAGGTTGAGGTAGCCCTAGTGGAATGGCTTCTGATCCCCTGTGGAGTAGGTTTTCCATGATGTTTGTAGCAGAAATGGATGCAGTGTGCTACCCATTTGGAGTTGGTTTGCTTTGAAACGGCCTTTCCTTTGCCCCTGTAGCAAAGCTGACTAGCAGCTGGTCAGATTTTCTAAAAGGTTTAGTCCTGTCAAGCCAGAACCGGAGCTGTCTGTGCACGTCCAAGGAGTGCAATATTCTTTCCCCTTTATTCGGAGTATTAGGAAAAAAGGATGGTAAATGGATGGATTGGTTTAAAGCCACACTGGATACTGCCTTGGGCATAAAAGATGGGTTAGTCCTGAGGGAGACCCTGTCTGCATGGAAGATAATGAAGGGTTCCACAGCCATAAGGGCCTGTAACTCAGACACTCTTCTAGCTGACGTGATGGCTAAAAGTAAAGCTGTATACCAAGAGAGGAATTTTAACTCTGCTGTAGCAGCAGGCTCAAAAGGGGGAAGCGTGAGCTTCTCTAGTACAAAGTTAAAGTCCCAGGCAGGAGTGGGAGCTCTCCACGGAGGTCTTAAATTGCTAGCTCCTCTCAGGAACTGTTTGACCAGGTTGTGACAGAAGAGGGGTGGTTCAGTATTGTAATGAGCTGAGATGGCAGAGGCATGAATCTTAATTGATGAGGAGGATAGGTTTTTGTGGAGCAGCTCTGCTAGATAATCTAGGATTTGAGGTAAGGAGGGCACGGCTGTGTCCTTTACCTGAGACTGGCTCCAAGAACAGTATCTTTTCCACTTTTCAGAATAGGATTTCCTAGTACTAGGTCTCCTGGCCTCAAGGATGATATCATGCACCTGTTTGCTGAGGGTTGCTGGTGATGTATTCAGGGAATAAGCCAGGCTGCTAGGTTCAGGGTTTGCAGCAGCAGAGGATGCAAAATATGTCCCTCCTGCTAGGACAGCAGAGAGGGGGTCTGATGCAGGTGCCAGGGTGGCACTGTTGTCAGACTGCGTAAAAGTGGGTACCAGTGCTGGTGTGGCCAGTCTGGTGCAATAAGGAATGTCCTTTGCCTGTCCTGCTTGATCTTGACTAGCACTTTTGACAGGAGGGGCAGAGGGGGAAAGGCATAGATTGAGAGGTTTTCCCACGTAAAGGATAGGGCATGTACTTTTCATGCTTGGCTGTGGGGAGTTCTGGTGCAAAATTTGCTCAATTGATGGTTTGGGTGGAAGTAAAGAGGTCCACCTCTGGTGTCCCCCACCTGTGGATTAGAAGTTTGAATGAGTTGGGCTCCAGTTTCCACTCGTGTGAGTCCATTAGATTTCTGCTTACATCGTCTGCCAGTGAGTTTTGTTTGCCTGGCAGAAATTGCGCTTGCAGATGCACTTGGTTGCACAACAACGAGTTTCACAGAGCCATGGCTAACCTGCAGAGTGGGTAGGAATGAGTTCCCCCTGCTTGTTTATGTACCACATAACTGTGGTGTTGTCTTGTCTATCAAGAATTGTCCTGGATGAATAAGGTATTTGAAGGCTGTCAGTGCATTCTGTACAGCTAATATTTCGTCCTGGGCTCCATTTGCCTTGAATGCATTTGCCTGCCATGTGAGCCACCCATGCATAATCTGATGCGTTTGTTGTCAGGGTTTGGACAGAGGGGGGTTGAATGAAAGGGAGCCCCTTGTTGTGGTTGCAGGCCTCTGCCCACCAAAGGAACTCTGTCCTTAGGCAAGGAATGATAGGAATCACTGTTTCCAGGTCCGGAGAATGTTGACACCAGAGACTTTTTAAGTACCACTGAAGTTTCCTCATATGCAGTCTTGCATATGGAATTAGGAGAATGCATGAGGCCATGAACTCTAGGGCTTGCAGTATTTTTCTTGCAGATAGTTGGGGTATGGGTGGGCAGTAGTTTGAAGTAATTTGTCAAATAAACCTGCTTTTCTGGACTGAGGAATGCCATCTGGGAAGTTGTGTTCAAGCTTGCTCCCAAGAATACAATTTTTTGGTTGGGTACCAGATGAGATTTTTTTCATTGATGGTATACCCCAGAGAAGTTAGGAGTCTCTTTACAAATGTCAGGTGTTGAAGTAGCAATTCCGGACTGTCCACGTGAATCAGGCAACTGTCCAAGTATGGGTAAATTTGAATGTTTCTATGCGTGCAGAATGCAATGGCTGGAGCCAGGCATACCCTGGGCACTGTAGATAAGCCAAAGGGAAGTGTAGAGAACTGATCGTGCATACAGCTTGCCCTGAAATGTAGATATTTCCTGCAAGATTCCCTTATGGGGATGTGCAGATAAGCTTCTTTTAAGTCTAGGGTGACCAGCCAGGAGTCCTTGGCTAGCATAGGAAGCAGCTGCTGGAGTGTAAGCATTTTGAACTTTGGTACCACCAGGAAGGTGTTGAGAATTGACAGATCCAGAATAGGGCGCCGAGAGTTCTCTTTTCTGAGCACCAGAAACAGTCTGGAGTAGAAACCCTGTCCTCTTTGCTCTGTTGGAACAGGTTGAAGAGGTGGGAGCACTCCATTGTTTAGATCTGTGCATACCCTGAGACTGTAGTCTTTGTGGTCTGTTGCCACTGGGTTTGGGCTGAGAAGGCCTGGGAGGGACTGGAACGGACCAGTTTTCTGAAGGCCAATGCCTACTGAATCTAGGTGGCTGTACCTGTCAGAAATCTTTAACAGTTTGAATAGATTTAGCTTTTTCCTCCATCTTTTTAAGAACTTCTGCTTTTGTGCCAAACAAACATTCTTGGTTTAAAGGAGCGTCTAGTAATTTTGCTTTGACATGGTCTGTCAAGATTTGTTCCTTCAGCCAAGCATGCCTTCTCAGAACAGACCCAGTGACAGCAGCCCTGCAAGATGCTTCTACGGCATCAAAACCACACTGCAAAGTATGTTTATCAACTTGGTTTGCAGAATGCATTAACTCTTGTAAATCTTTATTTTCTGCACAATCCGGAATCAACAACATTTTTTGTTTAATTTGTTCCATAATATGCTGCTGGTACTTCAGCATGTGAAACTGGCAATTTAAAGCCCTGATGGCAAGAGTTGCAAAGGTATATGCCTTCTTACCCCATCTGTCTAAAGCCCTAGACTCACTACTCCGAAGGGGTAGGGTTTCTGGCTGTAGTAGCCTTAATACCTTTACGTCCCTGGGAAATGGTCTCTGGATCCGCAGTAGGATTTTTAAAGAGAAAGTTGTGAGAGTCAGGTACTCTTGTAGTACCTGTCAGGCTTTCTAGGAACTGGAGGTAAAGTATCAGACGTAAGACTTGATTCCATAAAGACATCATCTACAATATCCAGGAGAGGGGGTATAGCTAGCAGCCTGTGCTGAGGCAAGTCTAAAAATTCCCCCGAGTCTCTTTTTGGACTGAGGGTAGTCCTGAAATTCCCAGTGGAAATGCTCTCAAGAGTATGCAAGGTTTCACCAAAGAAAAATCCTCTGGAGGGGAGGCAGAGGGAACGGAATCCTCTGCATCAGAATCCTCATACGTGGATAAGGGCATGTCCTGGTAATCAGAGGGGTCAAAGTCATCAGACTCATGATCTGTAGAATCAGAAGGAAAATCAATTCTTTGTCTTTTAGAGGGGGAAGGCTAGCTCCCCCTAATTAAAGTAATAAGTTCTTCAGCCATTCTAAGCATTTGTTTCTGAGGCATGGGAGCTTGAGAACACACTTTGGTCGTCGGTTTCCTAGGAGTAGTGCAAACTCTGGGCCTGAGAAATTCAGTAGTTTTAGTCAAAAACGAAGTAGTCGGTTTAATACGAACATCGGAAGGTCTGAATACACCCTCAGACGCCAGTGCCTGCACAGTGGCTCCGTACCCATCCAAGGTAGAAACATCAGCAGGTTCCATAGTTGAAGAAGCATCTCGCGGCATACCGGACTCCGAAAGGGTCTTAGCAGAGGCCTATGAATCAGTAGAAGCAGGTATCAGGGGCTGCAAAAGCGGCTCACTGAGTACCAGTGGACTGGCGACTAGCTTAATGGAAGCGTCACTGGCAGTTTTGGACCTATGTGGTCTGTCCCTGTCTTTATCCTTATGTTTTTTCAGATCATCAGTAGTCAGATGGCTTAACGAAGCCATTTCGGAATACGGAGAATGAGAGTGAAAGAATTTAGCGACAAAGGTAGCCCAATGACGAATATTCGGGAGTTGAACAAGGCACAAAACCGACAGCGAGGAACGTCGTGGTCTGGGCCTAAACAGGTGACACAGTAAGAATGAAATCTCTGTGAGGTATGTGCTTTCCACAGGCAAGACAATTGTTAACTTTTCTGACATCGGTTAGAGCAAGAAAAAAGGATCCCCAACAGGGTACTTAGCTTTAGAAGACTTCAGGTTTGAAACTCAAAAAACGAAAATTTCAGGTAGTGGCTGACCAGCACTTGTGAACTGCTTCTGCCTCGGGCTTCCGCGTGGCAAGAAAGACTGATGTAATGACGTCGGCTGCATGTTTTATACCCCTAACGACCTGACGTCATGGAAGAGGTGACAGCATCCGATGCAGAAATCCCAAGGCTCTGGCATTTGGGCCGACTGAGGGCTACCTGCAGGCAGATAACTCAAATGTGATGACTGCAACAGGGAAATACGAAGAACATTTACTGAATCTGTCACCACCACAAGAGCAAAAAAAAAAAAAAAAAAAAAAAAAAAAGTAAAAAACTTTTCCAAAGCAAACTACAGCCTACTGAGCAATAACATAAAAAGGTTTATAACCCCCGCAATCATAGACTACAATGACTCCTACGCAGAGGTGCATACAAATGCCCTGTATAAACACTTAAGCAACTGTACAGATTCAGCTGTACCTAACCAGATTAAAACCAGGTCCTCCCAAACAAACAAGCCACCCTGGTGGACATCAAGTATAAACAGGTTATGGAACAAAAGGAAGAACCTGATGTCTAAGAACAAGATGTAAATGATTCAGCAGAGGAGCTTGAACAAGCAAATCAGAAATTTTGCAAAATCCTCTAAAGCTAATTACAAAGCTACAGTAGCATCCCTAGCTAAGGATAATCATAAGGCATTCTTTAATTACATCTGAAATCTAAAAGGGAATTCTCAGCTATGTGCTGAACTGGTAGTAGATAGTACAAGCTCATACTATACAGGAGGAAATTGCCAACCTGCTAGCTGACCAATTTGGCAGAAACTTCACCCTCCTGTCCCCATAAGCCATACCCCAAAGCATAACTGAAACCAGTCCTCTGCCTAGTTATCTCCGGAGATCAGGTCATATCTGCACTCTCCAAGGCCAAAACACAGCCTCAATGGGACCAGATAACATCCCAGGTTGCTTATTAAGCAATTTAAAAAAGGACCTAGTGGACCCCCCCCACTTGGCGTTCTCTTTAACCATAGCCTGAGAACTGGCTTTGTTCCAGCAGAGTGGAGAATGGCAACAGTAATCCCCTTGCACAAGGGGGGGGGGGTTATCAACAATCCCTGGGAACAATACATAACTCTAACCAGCCTCATCTGTAAGGCCATGTAAAGAATCATCACGGAACTTGTCAACAAGGATATAGGTGACCTTCAAACTCTAGACCCAACCCAGTTTGGATATGTTAAGGGTAGATCATGCTTATTAAACCTAGTAGACTTCTTTGAGAAAGTCAAAGTCCTGGATGAAGGTAAGACAGTGCATACTGCCTATTTTGATCTAGCCAAGGGTTTTGATACAGTCCCCACTCGGGTATCATTGAGAAACTCTCCCAACTGGGGATTAACCCTTACATCACTAGGTGGGTAGCCAAATGGCCCACCAACAGAACACATACTGTCAGAGTTGATGACTCTGCCTCTACCAGCAGACCCACTGCACGTGGTGTATCACAAGGATCTGTGAATCTATTTCTTGGAAGTCCAAGCTAAAGTAGACTGCCTTTGGCTTACCAAGTTCGCTGATGATTGCAAACTGGGTGAAGTCATCGAGTTCCCCAACGATGTTAACATATTACAGGAGGGGCTAACACAAACAAATGGCTGGTGCCAAAGCCAGAGTCTAAAACTAAACGCAAAAAAGTGCATCATCATCCCCTTCGGCAAAGCAGAATTTCCTGCTAATTACAATATTGACAACAACCCTCTCTGCCCGTAAAGTTCAAACCCAGTGGGGAGCGATCTGTGAACACAAGTAGATAGCAATCTGAACTTCGACCACCAAGTTTCCACAGTGATTAGGAAAGCCTTCTATGTTGCGCATCTCATAAGTATGGGAATCACATCCAGGTCCAAGGATGTTACAACTCCATTGTACTTGACCTTCACCAGACCATTAAGAGTATAATGCTCCCTTTTGCGTGTATCTCACCATACACCTGCAGCAGCTGGAGAGACCACAGAAGCTTCTCACCAAGAAAATACAGGGCCTACAAACCATGACTTATGTGGAGAGACCGAAAGCCCGGTCATATAGGCTGCTGAGAGGTGACTTGTGCCTGGCTTACAGGGCAGTCTCTGACCCTGCACTGATGGAAATGTTGCACATCTGCAAGTCAAAAGACATAAGAGTCACTCACTCTAGGGATCTTAACCTAGCCTGTGACATTAACAGAATGTGCTGGAGAGACTGATCTCTCCCAGAGACTGCTGCTACTCTGGAATAAACTTCCAATTCATGTGAAGCAGAGCTCCTCACTGACCTATATTCAAGCACAACCTGGACAAATGGATGGGAGACTGTAAATTCATTCTAGGGGTGGCACCACTATCCCTCATGGACATGGGTAGTTGGTGTTTATCATTGACTTGCTCTGTGAATTACGCCCTTACAAAGTACAGTTGTGTACACTTGCCATAAATGTAGATGTTAGAGTATATTCACTGTTGCAGTCATTACATTTGGTTTATCTGCTTGCAGGTAGCCCTCAGTCGGCCTGAGTAACAATGTCTTGGGTCCTGTGTCGGTTGCTGTCCCTTCTTCCATGACGTCAGGTCATCAGGGATATAAAACATGCAGCCGACACCATTACATCAGTTTTTCTTGCCCCAGATGTCAAGTGCCCCCCTAATGGGAAGCAATTAAATATAAAAGTACAAAAATATACCTCCAACAAAAAAGCAAATAGACCAAAAAGGCTTTTAAGCATAGTAAAGGAAAGTAGAGGTATAGCCAAAATAAGTTAGGGGGCTGGAGGGAGGCTAACCAGGACTGCACAGTGAATACACTCGAACATCTACATTTATGGTAGTGTAGACAACTGTACTATGTTCTTCGTGTTTTACTGTTGCAGTCATTACATTTGGGTAGATTCCCAAAGCTATGGTTGGGAGGAGGAATTTAGATAGCATTAGGGCCAGCTACAAGGCCTTGCAAGACTGCAGTGGCAAAGCAAGCTCTGGATTTAGAGAAAACTGGCAAATGATAATGCTTGGTGAAAGTATGTACAGAACTCCAGTTAGGAGCTTCTAGAATGTCCCTGGTAGGGGACACCTCTGAGAAAGGTTGTAGAGGTAGATGCAGCCCTGGTGGAGTGAGGTCTGATCCCCTGGGGGATAGGTTTTCCATGGTGCTTATAGCAGAAATGAAAGCAATGGCTTATCCTTCTAGAAATGGTTTGCTTTGAAATAGCCTTCCCCTCTGCCCCTGCAGCAAATGCCACCAGCAGTTGTTCAGATTTCCTTTGAGGTTTAGTCCTATCCAAGTAGAATCTAAGTTGTCTGTGCACATCTAAGGAATGCAGTATCCATTCCCCTTTATTCTGTGGATTGGAAAAGAAGGTTGGCAAATGAATGGACTGATTAATAGCCACACTGGATACCACCTTGGCCATGAAGGATGGACTTGGTTCTGAGGGACACCCTGTCTGCATGAAAGATGATGAAAGGCTCCACTGCCATAAGGGCCTGTAATTCAGATACCTTTCTAGCTGAAGTGATTGCTAAAAGAAAGCTGTTTTCCATGAAAGAAAGTTTAACTCTGCAGTAGCAGCTGGCTCAAAAGGAGGTAGAGTGAGTTTTTCCAAGACAAAGTTAAGGTCCCAGGCCGGGGTTGGAGCTCTCCTTAGTGGTCTCAAATGTTTGGCCCCACTGAGGAAAGTACAGTTGTGTACACTTACCATAAATGTAGATGTTCGAGTGTATTCACTGTTGCAGTCATTACATTTAGGTAATCTGCTGGCAGGTTGCCCTCAGTCGGCATGAATTCCAAAGTCTTGGGTTCTGTGTCGGTTGCTGTTTTCTCTTCCATGACGTCAGGGGTATAAAACATGCAGCCCACGCCATTTTCTTTAGTTTTTCTTGCCCCCGATGTCAGGTGCCCCCAAAAAGGTAGCAATATTATATATATATATATATATATATATATATATATATATACATACACACACACACACACATATACATGCATCAATATAAACATTAACTTCATCTACAAACAAATACACCACATAGGTTGTAGAAGATAGAGAAGGAAAGATAAACTGTAGAGTGACAGGGGGATGGTGGGAGGGTAACCTGGACTGCAACAGTGAATACACTCGAACATCTACATTTATGGTAAGTGTACACAACTGTACTATGTTCTTTGTGTTTCACTGTTGCAGTCATTACATTTGGGTAGAATCTCAAAGCTATGGTTGGGGAGGCTGGGGCTAAATAGCATTAGGTGCGGCTATAAGGCCCTGCAGCACTGGTTCATAGGTTCATAGGTTCATACTCGGCTATCTGCCCTAGGGCATTTATAAGCCTAGACAGAGTGTGTGTGGCTTTCACCACCCCTTAGGATGAGAATACTATACCCATTAGTTTGCTGTGCCTCTGTCCAGCAGTGACACAGAGATGATTCCCGGGGTAAACCTACGATCTCCCATCCACTCGTCAAGATTTCTCTTGAACAGAGTCAGTGAGGGGCTCTGCCTCACATGGACTGGGATTCTGTTCCATAGTATAGGGAGTCTCTGGGTGATGAATCTGTCCCTCCAGCACGTCCTATTTATATCCGTGTTGAGGTTTAAGTCTCTTGCTCTCATGGCTCTTGTGGATTTGGATTTTTTGAGGTGGAGCATGTCCATTAATTCCGGGTTGGACATGGCCTTGTATGTCAGGCACAGATCACCTCTGAGCAGATGGTATGTGACTGAATAGAGCTGGAGTTTCTTCAGTCGGGCATCGTATGACATATGTTTGAGTCCCTTTATCCTTTTGGTAAGGAACTTTTGGGGTCTTTCCAACTGCTGCAGGTGTCGGGTAAGGTACATTCCGAATGGGGCGTTGTACTCAATCATTGGTCTGATAAGTGAAGAGTACAGGGGTACAATGACCTCTCCTGATCTGGATGTGAATCCTCATGATCAGGTGGGCAATGTAGAAGGTCTTCCTAACCACTTTGGCAATGTGAGTGTCAAAAGAGAGGTTACTGTCAACTTGGGTCCCCAGGTCCCTGATAACTTCTTCCGTGTTTAATGGATTACCACCTATGTGGTAATTAGGGGTTACCTTGTTTTTCCCAAAGGCTATGACTATACATTTTTTGGCATTTAGCTTAAGGCCATGGCTCTGGCACCAGATATCCATTTCTATGAGACCTCTCTGGAGGATGTCTGTGTCTGATGGAGTGTCAATTATGGTGCCCAGTTTGCAGTCATCTGCAAATTTTGTCAGCCACAATCCCCTATGTTTGCCTGCACTTCGGAAAAATAAATGCCGAACAAGACCGGGCCCAGGACTGAGCCCTGTGGGACACCGCTCGTGACCGGCTTAGAGTCTGACATGGCACCAGCAACTCTAACCCTGTGTGTTCTGTCCTTGAGCCAGTTTGCAACCCATCTTGTGACATATGGGTTTACATCTAAGCTGGTGAGCTTTTCTATGATGCCCGAATGGGGTATTGTGTCGAACGCTTTTGCTAGGTCAAGGTAGGCTGTGTGAACTGCCTTACCCTCATCAATGGCCTTAGTGACTGTTTCGAAAAAGTCGACCAAGTTCAAGAGGCAGGATCTGCCCTTGACAAAGCCAAATTGGGTAGGATCCAGTGTCTGTAGGTCCCCAATGTCTTTATTTATGAGTTCCATTATGATCCTCTCCATAGCTTTGCAGACAAGGCTCGTCAAGCTTATGGGGTGGTAATTTCCAGGGTCCGTAGAAGCACCGCCTTTGTGGAGTGGGACCACAGTTGCCGTACGCCATTCTTTGGGTAAGTATCCTGTAGTAAGGCTAAGATTAAACAGCAGCCTTATGTGTGGGTTTAGTTCCTCATTGAGCTCGTGTAGCACACAGCCGTGGACGCCGTCCGGTCCCATTGATGCTGTGTTTTTTGCTTTAGAGAGAGCAGCTCTCACCTGGGCATCTGAGATGTTTGGGAGGCTAGACTCTGGTGGGATAGATATTTCTCCTTTTGGGGGGGGAGGGAGGGGAGAAATTTGCACTGAACCTGTCTGCCAGTATGTTGGCAATGTTTGTGAGTTCAGTGATTTTTTTTATCATTTTGGACTAATTCTGAGCATATCTGGGAGTTTCCACCCAGGTTTCTAACATAGCTAAAGAAGGCCTTATGATTGTCTTTTGTGTCATTAGCGATTTTTCTCTCCAAGTTGGCCTTGGGTGATTTTATGAGTGATCGTAGTTTTTTGCTAGTATTGATCAGAGATGCCTTCCCTTTTAGGGATTTTGCTCCGTCATGTAGTAGCTTTCTCCTCTTGTTGTAGAGTTTGTTTATGGCTGGGGTCCACCAGACCGGGCGCCTGCCTTTGGTGGAAAGGGTGTTGATTTTATTAGGGATTGCTTGATCCATACATTCCTGGAGGTGCTCGTAGAAGGCATTTGTAAGGGTTTCAGCAGCGTGGGTTGTGGTTTCCACTGGCTCGGGGGCCTTGAAGGATACCACTCCAGTCTTAAGAAGTGTGAAGTTTGCTTTTGAGAAGTTCTTCACTGTGGTCTTTTTTGCTGGGGTTGGGGGCGGGATGTGGATCTCCAGTGAGATTAATTTATGGTCTGATCTCACCAATGAGGGATATACGTCCGGTGTGGAGCATTCTGTCCCCATGTTTGTGATGATCAGGTCTAGTATATTTTCTCCTCTTGTGGGAATGGTGACTAGTTGTTCCATAGCATTTGAGTTTATGAACTCCAGGAACCTTTGGGCTGGGGTGTTGGGGCTTGAGTAATGTTCCAAGTCTATGTTTGGGTAGTTGAAGTTACCCAATATGATGGTGTTTGGAGAGACATTCATACTCTCCAGTGTCTTCAGGAAGGCTGTGTGGGTTTCCTGAGTTTGAGAGGGTGGTCTGTAGCATGCTACAAACTGTGCAGTGGCAAAGCCTGCCCTGGACTTGGAGTAGAGAGGCAAATGGTAATGCTTTGTAAAGGTGTGAAAAGAACTCCAAGTAGCAGCCTCTAGAATGTCTTTGGTTGGTACTCCTCTGAGAAAGGCTGTTGAAGTAGCTGCAGCTCTGGTGGAATGAGGCCTAATGCCCTGAGGCACAGGTTTACCATGGTGTAAGCAGCAGAAACGGATGCAGTGGCTTATCCACTTTGAAACTGTCTGCTTTGAAATAGCCTTTCCTTCTGATCCTGCAGCATATGACACTAGTAATTGCTCAGTTTTTCTTAGAGCTTTAGTCCTGCTCAAGTAGAATCTTAGCTGTCCGTGTAAGTCCAAGGAATGCAGAATTCTCTCCCCTTTGTTCTGCGTATTTGGTTAAAAAGTTGGCAGATGAATTGTTTGGTTAAGAGCCACACTGGAAACCACCTTAGGCATAAAAGTAGGATTTGTTCTCAGAGACACCCTGTCTGGGTAAAAATATGATAAAAGGCTCTACAGCCATGAGGGCATGTAGCTCTGAAACTCTTCTTGCTGAAGTAATTGCTAGTAGCAGAGCTGTCTTCCATGAGAAGAACTTTATATCAGCAGTAGCAGCTGGTTCAAATGGAGGCATGGTGAGCTTTTCCAACACATAATTGAGGTCCCATGCAGGTAATGGTGATCTTCTAGGATGCCTTAAATTTTTGGCTCCTCTAAGATACTGCTTTAGGAAAGGATGATAAAAGATTGGTGGCTCTGTATTGTAATGAGCCGAAATGGCACAGGCATGGATTTTCATTGATGAGAAGGATAGGCCTTTGTCAAGCATGTCAGCTAAGTATTGTAATATCTGAGGAATATGTGGTTCTGCTGTATCAGTTCCTTATGCTCGATTCCAAGCACAGAATCTCTTCCATTTGTCAGCATAAGATTTTCTAGTACTAGGCCTTCTGGCTTCCAAAATGACACCCATCACAACTTTACTGAGAGTTGTTGTTTGTATGATTACATGATTAGCCATCCTGCCAAGTTTACAATCTGCAGTTGATTGTGCAGGATCTGATTGTTTTGCTGGGAGAGTAGCTGTGGTCTTTGAGGCAAGGTCCAAGCTGGGTATTGAGACAAGTTCCTTAGGACTGGGTACCAGTACTGGCGGGACCAGTCCGGGGCAATTAATACCATCTTTGGCTTCTCTTGTCTGAACTTTAGGAGGACCTTGGGTAGAAGAGGCAGAGGAGGAAAAGATAAACTGATAGATTTTTCCAACTGAAGGATAGGGCGTCCACTTTCCATGCTTGTCTATGATAAGTCCTTGTGCAGAATCTTTTCAATAGATAATTTTGAGGAGAGGCAAACAGATCTAAGTCTGGGCTCCCCCATTTCTCTGTTATCATGCTGAACACTTGTGGATTTAGTTTCCACTCGTGAGGATCCATAAGGTTTCTGCTTAAATTGTCTGCCAGAGTGTTTTGTTTTCCTGTCAGGAATTGAGCTTGAAGATGTATTTGGTAGGTCAAAGTGCCACAGTGCCATGGCTAATCTGCAAAGGGGGTATGAGTGTGTGCCCCCTTGCTTGTTTATATACCACATGACTGTGGTGTTGTCCGTCTTTTTCAGTAGTTGTCCTGGATGAAGTAAGTCCTTGAAGGCTGTTAGGGCATTATGAACAGCTAGTATCTCTTTCTGGTTGATATGTAGATGCATTTGTTTTGGTGCCCATATGCCCTGAATGCATCTTCCTGCCATGTGGGCCCTCCAGGCAAAATCTGATGCGTCTGTTGTTAAGGTTTGGCTGGCAGGGGGTTGAGTGAAGGGCCATCCCATGTTTTGGTGACAGGCCTTTGCCCACCACAGAAACTCCTGCTGCAGGCAGGGAATGATAGGAATCATTGTTTCCAGACTGTGTGAATGTTGACTCCATAAACTTTTTAGGTACCATTGAAGTTTCCTCATATGCAGTCTTACATATGGAATTAGTAGGATGCAGGATGCCATGAAGCCCAGAGCCTGCAGAATTTGTCTTGCAAAAGACTGGGTTTTTGTTGCCATCAGTTTGACGTAAGTAGTCAGTTACCTTTGTTTGTCTGGCGTGAGGTAAGCCATCTGAACAGTTGTATTCAAGCTTGCACCCATGAATGTTATCTTTTGAGAGGGTACCAGTTATGATTGATTTTCGTTTATTGTGTACCCTAGGCATGTTACAAGCCTTTTCACAAATGCCAGGTGTCGAAGAAGAGTGTCCTTGTTCTCTGCTTGAATGAGACAGTCGTCTAAGTAAGGATATATTTGTATACTTCTTTGTCTGCAAAATGCAATTACTGGTGCCAGGCACTTTGTAAAGACCCTGGGCGCAGTAGATAAGCCAAAGGGCAGTGCAGAGAATTGGTAATGCATTAAGCCAGCCTTGAATCTGAGGTATCTTCTGCACGACTGTCTTATTGGGACATGCAGGTATGCCTCTTTTAGGTCTAAAGTCACGAGCCAAGCATCCTTGCCCAGCATGGGCAGAAGCTGCTGCAAAGTCAGCATTTTGAATTTTGGAATGTCCAGGTATGTGTTCAAAATTGATAAATCCAGTATTGGCCACCAGGCCTTCTCTTTTCTGGGTACCAAGAACAGTCTTCAGTAAAAACCTTGTCTTTTTTTCCTGTTCTGGTACTGTCTGAATGGCCCCCGTATCCCTGATGGACGTAACTTGTTTCTGTGCCTCTGCCCATTGATTTTTTGGCAGATCTGGCCAACCCTTTGCCATTGGCAGGGTGTGGAAATGGAATCTGTATCCCTGTGATACGATGTTTAGTACCCACTTGTCCTGGGTTATTAACTTCCAATTTAGAGCAAAAAGTACTAATTTTCCCCCTATGGGTGCTGCCAAAAGATAAGTGCTTGGTGTAGGCTGTGGGAAGTCATTGGGATTGCTTTTTGTAGGTTTGCGCTTTATCTCCTCCAGATTTGGAGGTGGATGCGCCCCATTGCTTTGACCTGTATGAGTCTTGCGCCTGGTATCTGGAACCCTTAGGGTGTCTGGATTTGCCCCTTTGAGCTCTGTCTGACACAGGAAAGGACCAATATTTTGTAGGCCAGTGTCTACTGAATCTTGGTGGCTGCACTTGTAAGATGTCTTTAACAGTTTGCATAGACTTAGCTATGTCTTCCATTTTCTTTAAGACCTCTTCTGCCTTAATACCAAACAGAGAATCATGCTGTAAAGGTGCATCGAGCAATTTTGCTTTAACATGATCAGGTAAATTTTGTTCCTTTAACCAGGCATGCTTCCTAATCACAGATCCAGTAACTGCGGCCCTGCAGGAGGCCTCTAAAGAATCAAAACCACATTGTAAAGTATGCTTTCCAACTTGTTCAGCTGCATGCAATAATTCCTGCAATTCTTTATTTTCTGCACATTCTGAAATCAACATCATTTTCTGTTTTAGCAATCCCATAACATGTTGTTGGTACTTAAGCATATGAAATTGACAGTTTAAGGCCCTGATTGCCAAGGTTGCAGATGTATAAACCTTCTTTCCCCATCTGTCCAGTGCCCTTGAATCTCTGTCAGAGGGGGTAGGATTTTTTGCTGTTGAGGCCTTAACTCCCTTTGGACCCTGTGAAATAGTTTCAGGATCAGAAGCAGGGTTTCTAAATAAGAATTTATGTGAGTTAGGGACCCTGTCATATCTGTCAGGCTTACTGGGAGCCGGAGGTAAGGAGTCAGGGGTCAAGCTCGACTCTGAAAACACATCATCCACAATGACTAAAACGGGGAATGGCCAAAGGCTTGTGCTGAGGGAGAAGAAGAAAATCCCTGAGCCTCTTTTTTGATTCTGAGAAGTCTTGACTCTCCCAGTGAAAATGCTCCCTCAAAGTATGCAAGGTTTCTCCAAATGAATAATCCTCAGCAGGAGATGCAGATGGAATGGACTCCTCAGCATAAGAATCCTCATAGGGAGGTAATGATAATTCCTGATCAGAAGAGGAATCAGAAGAAATAGAAACCTGATCTGAAGATTCATAGTCAGTGTCTTGCCTAGGCCTCTTATCTAGAGGGGGATGAGTACCACTGATCAAGGTAATAAGGTCTTCAGCCATTTTGATCATCCGTTTTTTAGGCATAGAGGCCCGTGCACGTGGCTCAGGCGTCGGTTTTTTAGTTTTAGTAGTTGCTTTTGTCTTTGATTTTGCAGCTGTCGTTGGTTTGATATACAAATGTTGAGGTCTGAATACACACTCAGAAGCCAGTGCCTGCACAGCGGCTCCGGACCCATCAGAGGGAGATACATCAGTCAGTCCAATACCTTGAGTACCTAGCTGCATGCCGGACTCCACATGGGTGTCAGTAGAGGACTGCGACTCGAAGGTAGCGGGTATCAGGGGCTGCAAAAGCACCTCACTGAGTACCGGTGAACTGGCGAATGGCTTAGGAGAAGCTTCGTCGTCGGTTTTGGATCTTGACTGCCTTTCTCTGTCCTTTTCTTTTCGTTTTTTATGTACTCCGGTAGTCTGGTTGCTATCTGACAACATTTCTGGGTAGTTAAATCTGTTTCCAAAATACTTTGATGCAAAAATATACCGACGCTTAATAGTGCGTTGGTTAAATCTAGCACAAAACAGACAATTAGGCATGTTGTGATCAGGGCCTACGCAAGGAATACGTATAAATGGAAATCCTTATGAGGTATTTGCTTCCCACAAGTAATACAATTATTAACTTTTTCTGACATCGGTAAAAAGCAAGAAAAAAAGTTTCCCCAATGGGGTACTTGGCTTTAGTGAAGACTTCGGTTCTGAAACTCCAACTAGAATATTTCAGTAGTCGGCTGACTGGCACTTGCGAAATGCTTCTGCTTTGGGCACCGTGCCGCAAGAAAGACTAAAGAAAATGGCATCGGCTGCATGTTTTATACCCTGGTGTTATAATGAGCTGAAATGGCTGAGGCGTGGATTTTAATGGAGGAAAAGACAGGCCCTTGTGAAGCATTTCAGTTAAGTATTGTAAAATCTGAGGTACATTGGGCGCTGCTGTGCTCTTCCTTTGAGATTAGTTCTAGGCACAGAATCTTTTCCATTTTTCAGCATAAGATTTTCTAGTACTAGGCCTCTTTGCCTCTAAAATGATATCCATCACTATCCATCACAGGTTTGCTGAGGGATGGTAAAGGAGAGATTAAGTAATTAGCCAGGCTGCAAGGTTCAGTGCTACAAGCTGAGGGTGCAGAATCTGGTTCTCCTGCTGAGACAGCAGGGAAGGAGTCTGAGGCACGTGCCAAGGAGATAACCGTGACGCAGTGTGCCAGAGGGGGTACCAGTGTTGGCGAGGCCAGTCTGGAGCAATCAAAATCATCCTTAGTTTGTCCTGTTTGATTTTTAGTAGTACTTTGGTGAGCAGAGGCAGAGGTGGGAAGGCATAGACTGATAGGTTTTTCCAGCTGAAAGACAGAGCATCCACTTTCCAGGCTTGTTTGTGGGGAGTCCTTGTGCAAAATTTGTCCAACTGGTAGTTTTGGGGAGAGGCAAACAGGTCTATATCTGGGCTCCTCCATTTGCTTATCAACAAGTTGAAAATCCTTGGTTCCAGTTTCTACTCATGTGGGTCCATGAGGTTTCTGCTTAGTCCGTCTAACAATGTATTTAATTTTCCTGGCAGGAATTGAGCTTGTAGATGCACTTGGTAGCTTAAGGCTGTGTTCCACAATGCCATGGCTAGTCTGAAGAGGGGGTAAGAATGTGTACCCCCCTGCTTGTTTTATGTACCACATAACAGTGGTGTTGTCCGTCTTTACCATTAGTTGTCCTGGAAGAATGTGGTCCTTGAAGGCTGTCAGAGCATTCTGTACAGCTAACATTTCTTTTTGATTGATATGCAGGTGCATTTGACTTGGGTTCCATTTGCCCTGAATGCACTTCTCTGCCAGGTGAGCCCCCCATGCATAGTTTGATGCGTCTGTTGCTAGGGTTTGGGCAGCAGGGGTGGTGTGAAAGGTAGTCCCTTGTTTTGGTGGCAGGCCTCTGCCCACCAAAGGAACTCTAGGCATAGGCAAGGTATGATAGGAATCATTGTTTCCAGGTCTTGACAATGTTGACACCAAAGCCTTTTTAGATACCAATGTAGTTTCCTCATATGCAGTCTTGCATATGGAATTAGAAGAATGCAGGAGGCCATGAACCCCAAAGGCTTGCAGTATTTGTCTTGCAGATAGCAGGGTTTTTGTGGCCACTTGTTTGAAGTAGTTTGTCAAATGAATTTGTTTCTCTGGCGTGAGGTAAGCCATCTGGGAAGTTGTATTCAAGCTTGCTCCCAGGAATATCATTTGTCGACAGGGTACCAGGTTTGATTTCTTTTTGTTTATGGTGTACCCCAGACAAGTTAGAACCCTTTGTACAAAGGCCAGATGATTCAAAACTATGTCCTGGCTTTCGGCCTGAATTAGACAATCGTCCAGGTATGGGTATATTTGAATATTTCTTTGCCTGCAAAATGCAATAACTGGAGCTAGGCATTTTGTAAATACCCTGGGCGCAGTAGATAAGCCAAAGGGCAGTAAAGAGAACTGATAGTGCGTGTAGCCTGCTTTGAAGCATAGGTATCTTCTGCAAGATTCCCTGATTGGGATGTGCAGGTATGCTTCCTTTAAATCTAGTATTGCCAACCAGGCATCATTGCCTAGCATAGGAAGGAATTGGTGAAGAGTCAGCATCTTGAATTTTGGAATCTAAAAAGGTGTTTAGAGTAGACAGGTCCAGGATAGGACGCCATGAATTGTCTTTTCTGGGTACCAGGAAAAGTCTTGAGTAGAAACCTTGTCCCTTTTCCTCTTCTGTTACCAGCTGAATAGCCCCCATGCTTAAGAGAGAAAGTACTTGTTTTTGAGCCTCTGCCCGCTGATTTGGGGGTAGGTCCGGCCACCCGATTGGTGTTGACAACGTGTGGAAGTGAAATCTGTATCCCTGGGACACTATATTTAAAACCCATTTGTCCTGGGTAATGAGTTCCCAATTCTTTGCATGAAGAACAATCTTTCCGCCTAGATTTAGAAGTGAAGCCCCCCACTGCCTAGTTGTGTGTCCCCTGGGACTGAAACCTTGGTTTTTTGCTGTGTCTGGGTTTGGACCAGTTCTTAGAGGGCCGCAATCTAGGAGGCTGAACTTGTACAAAATCTTTAACAGTTTGCATAGATTTAGCTTTATCTTCCATCTTTTTAAGAACTTCCGCAGCCTTGTTGCCAAACAGGCGGTCCGGATTTAAAGGAGCATCCAACAATTTAGCTTTAACATGATCAGGCAAAGATTGCTCCTTGAGCCAAGCATGCCTTCTGAACACAGACTGAGTAACAGCAGCCAACCCTGCAACAGGCCTCTAATGAATCAAAACCGCATTGCAAAGTATGTTTTGCAACTTGTTCAGCAGAATGCATTAAATCCTGTAATTCTTTACTTTCCACACAGTTGGGAATCAACATAATTTTCTGTTTAAGCAGTCCAATAACATGTTGTTTATACTTTAACATATGAAACTGGCATTTTAAAGCCCTAATGGCCAAGGCTGCAGAAGTGTAAACCTTCTTACCCCATCTATCCAGCGCCCTGGAGTCTCTATTAGAAGAGGTAGGATTTTTAGCAGTAGAAGCCTTAATGCCCTTGGACTCCTGTGAAATAGTCTCTGGATCTGCAATAGGATTTTTAAAAAGGAACTTGTGGGACTCAGGTACCCTGTAGTATAAGTCAGGTTTTCTGGGAGCAGGAGGCAGGGAATCAGGGGCCAAACTAGATTCCGAAAAAGCATCATCAACAATGTCTAGTACAGGAGGAATAGCTAAAGGCCAATGCTGAGGTAGGAGAAGGAAATCCCTAAGCCTCTTTTTTGAAGAAGAAAAATCCTGGCTTTCCCAGTGGAAATGCTCCCTCAGAGTATGTAAGGTTTCCCCAAAAGAAAAATCCTCAGGAGGGGCGGCAGAGGGAATGGAGTCCTCTGCATCAGAATCTTCTTAAGTAGATAAGGGCAAATCCAGATCAATCAGAAGAATCAGAAAAAACAGAATCCTGATCAGAAGATTCATAATCAGCTTCAGTCCTAGGCCTCTTAGAAGGGGGGGGGGGGGTTTGGCTACCCCTGATTAGTTATTAGATCTTCAGCCATTCTTATTTGTTTTTTATGCATAGAGGCCTGAGCATGTGGCCTGGACGTCAGTTTCATAGGCATGGATCGAGATTTAGGCCTAAATAAAGGAGGCGTCAGTTTAATATGCAAGTCCGTACGCCTAAATACACCCTCAGAAGCTGGTGCCTGCACAATGGTTCCGGACCCATCCAAGGTAGAGACATCCACGGGTTCCATAGTTGAAGCATCTCGCGGCATACCGGACTATGAATGGGTCTCAGTAGAGGCCTGTGAATCAGAAGTAGCGGGTATCAGGGGCTGGGAAAGCACCTCACTGAGTACCGGCGAACTGGCGACTGGCTTAGGAGAAGCGTCGTCGGCAGTTTTGGACCTCAGCGGCCTGTCTGTCTTTATATTTGCGTTTTTTTCCAAATCCTGGTAGTCGGATGGCTAACTGATGACATTTCTGGATAATTAAATCGAGAACCGAAATATTTAGAGACGAAAATATACCGACGGATAGTGCGCTGATTAAATAAAGCACAAAACCGACAGCAAGGTACGTTGTGGTCAGGGCCTAGGCAAGGAATACAGTACAAATGAAAATCTTTATGAGGTATTTGCTTTCCACAAGTAATGCAATTAACTTTTACTGACATCAGTAAGGAGCAAGAAAAAGTTTCCCCAACGGGGTACTTAGCTTTAGTTGAAGACTTCGGTTCTGAAACTCGAAAACAATAGTTTCAGGAGTCAGCCGACCGGCACTTGCGAACTGCTGCTGCTTCAGGTACCGCACGGCAAGAAAGACTGATGTAATTGCACTGGCTGCATGCTTTACACCCCTGACAACCTGATGTCATAGAAGAAGGGACAGCAACCGATGCAGGACCCAAGATTTTGTTAATCAGGCTGACTGAGGGCTACCTGCAAGCAGATAACCCAGATGCAATGACTGAAACAGTGAAACACTAAGAACATCCAAAGGACAACTGAAGGAAGTCAGGATTAACATAGTCTAGCACCTGACAAGGAAATTACTGTGACTTTCTCCTTGTTTAGCCTGGTGAGGGGCACATGTGTGTGTCTCACCATAGTCTCCTTTGACTAGTAGTTGGGTTTGTGGCTGGGCCTTAGAGGCTGTGAGACACAGGCGTGTGTACTATGTCCGATACTTGGTGCTGTGGGCTGTGATATGCGTGTGTGTTTTTGCTTTAGAGGTTTCTTTTGTTTAGGTATGTTTTTGTTGAGAATCTTCTCATACGTAGGAATGTGTTGTACAAGTGTGGGTGGTGTTAGGGGTGTGGTATTCTTAGTGTTTGCTCAGATAATCTTCTCAGTGCCAGATGTACTGGCTTGTGACTGAGACAGCAAGGATTCTAGGTTCTTAATGTAATTGCATCTCTCACATATTGTGTTCTTAGGTGATAGCTGTAGAGGGTTATCCATATACATAAGGCAGTTGCTACACTGTCTCAGGATGCCCATATCAACCAGACTAGTAGGAGAAACCATAGGAAACTCTCTGTCCATGGTATGCAGACCTCAAAGCCTAGTCCCTCTTCTCAGTGCCATATAGGCTACTTTGGGATGATCTCTGCCTTGCATACATAGCTTCAGCAGTCCCTATCCTATCAGACCAAATGCACATTCACAAGTCCAGTGGGGGAATAAACACTCAAATAGATCTCAACCTCTTTTGCAACACAAATAGAATATGTGGCAGGGACAGACATGTATCACAGAAAATACAACTTCTTCGGAACAGTCTTCTCGACACAAAGTATGCCTCTTAAATTAAAACTTAATATGGACGAATGGATGGATAACTGCAAATTCACAATTGGTTTAGCACCTTTGTCCTTCATGGATGGGGCACATTTAAATGTTTTGCTCATTGTTGGGTTATTTGTATTCATAAGAGCTAAAAACTTAATGGGGATGTATGGCTAAGCTTTCAAAGATCATCATGGCTCAATAACCCAAGTACCTATGAATCCATTATACTCCATTGCAACAATTCTTTCCTTTGGGACGTCAACAAACTGAGATGTTTAGGCTTTTTAACTTATTAGCAAACTCGGTACTTCCCAAGAACAAGCAACTTCTCAGGTGATACTATCAAATGTTAAGGCTATGCAAGACTGGAAGATGTTAGTACATCCACACCAAAGAGGACAGGCTTGAACCTGTGACCCATCTAATACATACATGGTTCTGAGATTCCCAGTGTATAATGTGAATAAAAACTTGAACCCTATGGAAAAATTATTTCTTATTTCATTTAGGCAGATAAACCACAGCTGGCACTGACAACCATGACACTCTACCAAGATGGGAGGACTAGGGCTCCTCAATTTAAGGAGGGATGTTTAAGCAGCACAACAAAAGACTGTGTATAAGATAATTATGGAGGGATACCAACTGAGATGGAAGAATACTATGCTGGAGGCATATGGGGACTGCTGAGATTTCATTAGCTGTGAAGAAGCAGGCAGATGGGCCCTAACAAAGGCTGGATTCAGCAAGTCATAATTTGAGCAATATAATTATATGGGCCTTTAAGAAAACACATACTCAGGAATGGATAAAGGAGGACTTCCCTATCACTAAAACCGGGTGGTTAGGGACTACTTTGGCAAACAAATCTTCGGAATATGTCTGATGCAACAAATATAAGTAACTGGGAACAGATAATGGCAAAATTTTGATATTGCTTTCCGAAGGAAACAAAAGTTGGTCCTAAGAGGCACTCTTATCTTTTTGGGAGACCAAAGACAGCTTCCCTACAGATAGGTTTCTGTAACCTGTAGATTTACAAGCAGAGGTGTTTGACTATCAAGAAAACATCTTTGAAGAGACAAACTTCAAAAACAATGAACAAAAACAGGAATGGATGAGTATTTCAGTTAAGTTCATGTCCCAAGGAGGAGAAATGTTCTTCAATGGTGAGAGAAAATGCAGCATCCCTTCAATAAACTGCTTAAGAAATCCACAATGCTGCTCTGGGCAGAAATGGCAGAGATATACACCGTACTGTGAAATAAGTGCAACCCAGAGAGGTCAAGTCTGGTATCCTACCTGTGACCCAGAGGGTGTAAGGACTAACGAGAAACACAGTACAAATGATAACAAAAATACTTATCCATCTACCCTAATAAACTGAATAAACTGCTTGAAACTTCAAAAAGGCATTTTTATTCCTCCCATTGGGAGGAGGGCATCAGAAAGAGAGTATCCTAGATTTGCTAACTAAAGTGATTTTATCTAGAATAATACTTTGTACTTTGCTACTGTTAAATGAGATTGAAATCACACCTTTAGACCCAATTGAAGAACTTTGTATACATAAAAGAATGCATCTGATGAGGAGATGGCTTACTAGCAGCCTTAATTAACTTCAGACTTCATTAAGAAAGTCAGGTTAGACACGGCAAAATCTACTTGATCCTAGCAAAGGACATCACACAGTTCATTTGTGTTTTCAACTTCCTTCTTTAGGGTGGAAAAATAGGACAACAGAATAGTACAGTTGTGTGAATAAACTTTCCTGAACAACAGATGTTGTAATAGATCATTGTTACAGTAGCCTGAGCTGTAAGGGTCCTATCCTATTTACCAGCCAACTTTTCAAAGCACTCTTGTCATGCAGTACACCGTACAAAAAGATAGAGCAAGAAATGCTTATAATTTTCTTCCCCCTTAAAGGGAGACAATAGTCCAGAAAGAAAAAATGCTAGGAAACAAAACACAAAGAAAACTACATACACAAACACATCAACACCAAAAATCGTGAGATGAGGGTGGGGTTGACCACTGCAACAGTGATCTAGGAGAACATTTACAGTTATGGTTAACTTACTTGTACAACTGTACTATGTCCAACATTAGATCACTGCTACAGTAGCTTAAGCTATATGGGTAGATCACCATAGCTTAAAAGGTAAGAGGAGAGGAAGAAATAAATTAAGAATCCATGAGTCCCTGGAGTACTGTCCTAGCAAAGCCTGTTCTGGATCTAGAAAAGGAATCCAGTTTGTAATGCTTTTCAAAAATAGTACAGAAGACCAAGCTGCTGCCTCTAGAAAACTTTCAGTCTACCCCTTTCCAAAAAATCACTGAAGAAACCAAAGTCCTGGAGAATGGTATCCAAACCCTGACTTTAAGTGGCCTGTTGTGGTGAGAATAACAAAAAGCAGCATGAGAAAACCATCTAAAAACAGTATGCTTTAATACTGGTTGGCCTTTCCTCTTACCTTCATGAGAGAGAAACATTTTATCAGTTGTCTTGAAGGATAGGATTTTGTCCAAGTAGAATCTGAAGTCATCCAGAGTATGAAGAATCACTTCTCCCCTTGTTCTTGGGATCAGGAAAAATGACAGGGATATTTAAAGACCGTCTCAAGATATACTCTGAAATCACTTCAGGCATAAAACACGGATTAGTTCTCAAAGAATCCATGTCCTTGTGGAATATGGGGAACAGCTGACTCACCATAAGAGCATGCAGCTCTAATACTCTCCTAGCTGAAGTGAGAGCAATACGTAAGAGAGTTCTCCATCTTATGAACCTCAATTCAGCCAGATGAGCTGACTAAAATGGAAAAGAGTACACTTTTCAAGCACAACCTGCTTACTACCATTTCTCCTTTATGCCTCCTCTATCCTGACTAACCTTTACAGCATACAAGAAATAAACTAGACATCTGTTAAAACAAAACTGTTAGATTTGCCACCAATCTACCTACGAAAGGTCACCAATGCATACCCTTAAAACAACTATACTGACTATAGCTTCCACAATATCTTACCCCCTCACAGCTACTTACTGCCCATAACCGAATAAATAAACCAGAAAACTGTCCAGCACTACAAAACACCATAAAATATTCACCACCCAGGGGACTATGCTCTCAAAATAAATCACTTTTACTCACTAACAAATCTATTTATATTGCTGGGGACTCTCACTAGACTCCTGCTATGCCTCCAAGCTTTGTAAGTCTCTACACTTCAAGCAAACTCACCTTAAACCAATACCTAAACAACTCCAGACTATGCGCCTGCTTAACCCCAGGCTAATAACTTAACTGTAAGCAACAAAAACTACTGTTTAATTTATTACTTACTATTTTACTGCATCATAATGTTACTATATGAAATTTTCTGCCTCCAAACCTTGGCTCTCTTTCAACATACAAGTCGCTCTCATATCATTTCTCACTCTTGAAAGTTTATCTAAGCACTAATCAACTTCTATACCTCTGTCTCATTTAACCATACCTATCTGTAGTACCTTCCCTCTTCCATCTCAACTTGATCCTTGGCATCAAATCAAAGTACCCAGTTTTATTACTCACAAATACTGACTACTGTATTGGAATATAACTGATGTTTATCTAATGTACGTCAATGTAGGTTCATCACACTAATGCACGATTTGAAGTATGTTCATATACTTTAATCATATGTATGGCAATTGTTATCCTTCGTGAATTTTACTCTCTGTATTTATGTATGACGATATACAATTTTTGTGTGGAGCCTTTCCTCCCTATGCCACCACTAAAAAATGTTTTTCCCCAGTCAGACTTTCCAAGTGAACAAATAAAAATAAACAGATGAGCCTAGAAGTTTAAAATTCTGAATGGTAAAGTTGAAGTTTCTTTCCAAACCTGTCAAAAGCTTTCCCATCATTGTCACAGGAAATGGGACTGATACAAATAATTTGTTTAGTAGATGCAATTTTGGAAAGGGAAATCACTGCAGTCTGCTTCAGGATTAGAAAAAAAGTATTTGTGAGCTTAAGGAACCCTGTATAACCTATCAGACTTTACATGACAGCCTCTCTCTCATTCAAGAAACTGCAAGTTGTGAGAAAAAAAAAGGCAGGTCAAACTGGAGGAACACATCTGACAGGGAAAGCATCAAACTATAACAAATCATAATATATGATTTGTTGAGCAATGGAGATTTCATTTTGATTTAACTGGCAAACCTTTTTCATTTTTAGCTAAAGTTTCAGAAAAAAAAAAAAAAAAGACAAAAGAAAAGTCTATTGGAAAGAAATATGAAAAAATAGTTATGTACTCACCATAACGTTCCATCTGTGTTGTCCATTTTCATTTTTTCCTCACATACGGGTTCAGATCCGAACCCTTGGATCCGACTTGGCCATTGCAACAGCTCGTGGCAACTCAAAAGCTCTTTAACACCCTAACCACAATGCCTCTCTCCCAATCACCTCAGATCTTGTTTGCTCATAATCATAGAAAATGACAGAATAGGAAATTACCTCAATTAAGGGTAAGACCATTTCTGACTTTCACAATAGCCAATAAACAAATTTAGGTCAACTCACTCAACCAGAAACCAAAAAAGGGAACGGGGAATGGTGGGTCGGATTGTGAGGAAAAAATGAAAATGGACAACACAGATGGAATGTTATGGTGAGTACAAGTACATAACTATTTAATCTAATGTTATCAACTTTCAGTTTATCCTCACAAATGAGACAGAGTCCCCCGCTACCTTTTTCCTGGGTGGCCTTATGGAAGGATATTCTTCAGAACCATTGAACCAAAGGAAGCCCTAGCCCTAGAGATCAAATCTAACTTGTAATGTGTAATGAAGATATGAGGGGTAGCCCAGGTTGCTGCTGTGCAAATCTCATCCATGGATGCTCTAGACTGAAAAATTGTAGAGGTAGCCACTGCTCTAGTGGATTAAGCTCAAACAGGCTTTGGCAGCTCTAAACTTTGACTCTTGTAAATTAACATATGCAGTCTGTAATCCATTTAGCTAGAGTTACCTTGGTCACTGGAAGGGCCATTCTATTTTCTGAGAAGGAGACTTATAACTGACTTTGTTTTCTTATGTCCTTTGTTCTGTGATGGTAAAAATGTAGTTATCTATGACCATCTAGCAAATGTAACATATATTCACCTTTACTGGTGGTTTGGGAAGAAAAGTGGGAGATTAATGGATTAGTTGATCATATTCTCTGAAACTATCTTTGGTAAGAATGAAGGATTAGTTAAATAAAGTGACCCTGTCCTTGTGAAATATCAAATATTGCGGTTGGGATAAGGCCTGAATCTCAGAAATTATCCTTGCAGATGTGATGGCTACCAAAAATATGGTTTTCCAAGAGAGAAATTTAAGTTGACAGGTAGCCACTAGGTTCAAAGGGAGGTTGTACAGTTTTCTGTAATATCAAATTTAAGTCCCAAGGTGGTGAAGGATCTTTATAAGGGGGCTTGAGTAAAAGAGTTCCTCTCAAGAAAGCTTTGCATAGTTATGTGAAATGAGGGAGGAACCATCAGATCCAATGTGAAAGTTAGATATCACAGCTAGCTGCTCTTTTATTGTAGAATAACCTGCCTCCTCATTATGCAGTGTGCTAAAAATTCTAAAATAGTGTGGATAGGAGCTGAGAAAGGATCTATATCATTTTGTTGAGACCAATGTACGAATCTCCTCCATTTACTGTTATACAACTTTCGAGTGGACAGCTTATAGGGAGGATAGATTCATGAAGAGAGCACATGCTGTCTGGCTATCAGCAGAATTGGTGATACCAAGCTGTCAGCCTGAGAATGTTTGGATGAGGCTTTCCTGTCCGGTGTGACAGGAGGTCTGGAATTGGACCCAGGATCCATGGTTTCCTCCGTAGGTGAGGCCAAAGAAAGGGAAACAGATCTGTTGGGGACAATGAGGACTACATCTCTCTTCAACCTGTTTGCTTTCTGAAGAAATTTGGGGATTAATGGGGTTGGGGAAAGGCATATACTAGGCTAGGAGGCCAATCATGAGTGAGAGAATCCCTTGGGGACTCTCCCATTGGGGGAATTAGGACAAAGTAGCTGCTGCACTTGTTCAGAGAGGATGCAAAGAGGTCGCAGCAAAGCTGGCCCCACTCGTGGAATATCTCTTCCACCACTTTCTGACTGAGCAACCACTTGTGAGGCATAATAACAGACCTGTTCAACTTGTCCGTGACCACATTTGACTTTCCCAGAATGTGTGTTCCTATCACAAAACAGTTGGAAGAGATTGCCCATTGCCACACTCTGAGCACCTCTCAATATAAGGGATATGACCTGGTTTCCCCTTGCTTGTTGATGTACCAGACTAGTGACATGCTGTCCGATTGAATCGCAATTGTCCCGCAAGGAAGAGCGTTCTGAAAGGCTTGCAATGCTAGCAGCACCACTCTCATCTTCTGGACATTTACATGCATCTTGGCCTCTGAGTAGACCACATGCTTTGGACTGTTTTTCCCAGAAAATGACCCCCCACCCTATCTTGGAAGCGTCTGTGGTCACTGTGGCCTTGGTGTGCGGGGGGACAAAACAAAGGGGCGACCTTGAATAAGCTGTTCCGAGTGAATCCACCATGACAGATCCCTCTTACAAGTATTCGGAATCCTTATCGTGGGTGACATGGGTTGATGAGGGATAGACCACTGTACTGCAAGAAGCCACTGTAATACTCTCATGTGGAATATGGCTAGTGGAACCAGTATTATTGCTGCTGCCACAGAACCCCAGGCTTGAAGTACTGTTCGAGCAGACACCCTTGAATTATGTAATTACTTCCTGACTTGATGTATTATGGTCAACACTCTTGATAACAGGAGATGTGCTATCATCTCTATTGTATTTATGTTTGTTCCTATGAAGTCCAATTCTTCAGAAGGGTCTAGATTTGACTTTTCGTAGTTTACAGTAAAATCTAATGAAGAACAATTTCTTAAGGACCATGTCTTTTACTTCTAGTAGTAGATGCCTAGTCAGGGTGGTGATGAGCCAATCGTCTAGATATGGAAATACCAAGAATCCATGTTGCCTCAAGTGAGCTGCTACTATTGCCATACATTTGGTGAACACTCTGGGGACTGTAGTGAAGTCAAACGGCAGTACTCTGAACTGATAGTGACTGGCTCCAACACGGAAGTGCAAATTACTTCTGGATCACCTGCCCATCTTTATATGGTAGTATGCATCCTGAAGGTCTATCAAGCACATCCAATTATCCTTTCCCAAGAATGGAAGGATGGGCTGAACTGTGACCATCTGGAACTTGCTCTGCTCTGATTTGTTTAATCTGCAGAGATCCAAAAGTGGTCTCCAGTCCCCTGTCTTTTTTGGTACCAAAAAGAACCTTAAGTACTGGATTCTCACTGGTCTGGAGGGACTTGAATGACTCAGAGTCTAGCAGCTTTTGTATCTGTATGTCTGCTTGCTCGCTTTGACTGGATGGAAAATCAGGGAGTTTTTTGCTTTGGAGCAGTGAACTGGAAAAAGGAATCTAGTATCCTCTAGATATTATCCTCTCCACCCATTTACCATTTATTTTTAGCCAGGTGCAAGGACAGTCGACCCTCTGATTGCCTCCAGAGAAGAGCAATTAGGCCTCTACTCAGGAGTGCTGGAAGGGTTTCCCAAAGGACATGCCTCTGGACGCTTGATGATGCCAAGCACCCCTGCCATGAGGACAGCGCCTTCAATCATTGCTCCCACCTATGCCTCTAAGGGAGCTTTCACAGTGTGCTTGAGGAAAAGACCCCTGTCATTTTCTGAACCACATTTTTCCACTGCTCCTCTGATTTTTTGAATATGGTCTCTGGGGAGTAGAGAAATGAATGTCCAGAGCAGAAAGGGTCTTCCCATCTTTCTTGCACCTGGACAGAGCATTTCGAACCTTTGAGCCAAACAGGGAAGTCCGTCAAATGGCACATTGGCGAGCAAAGTTTTAAAGGGCTCAGCAAAGTCACACAACTGCATCTAAGACTGCCTTCCTCATAGAGATAACTGAATCTGCAAGCTCTACTCAACCCTTTGGCTGCATGCAAAATAAGCCTCATGGAAGAGTTTACAATGGAATGCAGGGTGGCCAGCTGTGAGGTAACCAAAGCCTGTACCTCTTCAGAGATGGCTTCTGAGAGGGTATCTGACAGCTCCTTGATCAGATCCCTCTGCAGTCTAATAAAATGAGAGAGATAATTCAGGGACCTCAGGGCAAAGGTCGCTGAAGAGAACACATGCTTCCTACATCTATCCATCACCCTTGAATCCTTGTTAGGAGGATGGCTAGAAGAAAGCTCTTCTGCAAGTTCTTTCTTTGTGGCTGCCACCATGACCACGGCATCTACTGGAACACCTCGACCAAAATTTGTTGATCTTCAGGCAATTTATTTTATTTGGTCTCCTGGGGGTTGATTCAATCGAGTCTGCAGCCTCCCACGCCCGCCAAGAGATCAATTTGCTGAGCTCATCAGTGGCCAGGGTCACCCAGGAGGTAGATGGTCAGGATCCAAAAGCCACCAGGTAAATAGACTCCTCCGATGAGGAATTGCTGGGCTTCGAGCCACCTCTCTTTCAATATTTCTAGGATGTCTCCAAAGGAAACATCTGGTGGTGACTGTGCGGATCTCTCACCTTCACTGAGGTTCATATCCTCAGTGACAGACTCCTCAGTGGAGTCTAGGTGTTTCCTCGTACATGTCCTCTTCCGAAGAACCTCCTCTGTGGGAAGGTGAAGGGAGGTATTGGAAGAGGAAGGGGAACCCTCATGAGTAGCCTAGGGATTCTGGACCCACTGTCCCTGCGGGAGGTCTGGTCGTGATACTGGGTATTGTGACTACAACCAAAATAAGGGGTCTAGAGGGACGGAAGGCTACTGCTACCATGACAGAGTTGAAAATCTACCACTATGGTAAATTTACTTAAACAACTGCACAATGTTCAACATATAGATCACTGTATTAGCTTAAGATACATGGGTAGATTACCCACAGCTTAGAAAACTGAAAAAGGTAGGAGGCCAATAAACTAAGACTCCAAGAGCCCCTTGGGAATGGTCCTAATAAAGCCTGTTGTGGACCATGGAAAGAAATCCAGTTTATAGTATGCTGCAAACTGTGTACAGAGGACTAAGTTGCTGCCTCTAGAATACTTAAGAGTCCACTCCTTTTTTGAAAGCCACCAAAGAAGCCAAAGGCCTTGTGGAATGGGCCATAACCCTGCATGGAAGTGGCTTGTTATGGTGAGTATAAAAAAAGGTAAGGGCATGATACAACCACCTGGAAATAGTAAACTTTCACACTGGTTGTCCTTTATGACTACCTTCACAGGAGACAAACAGCAGATCAGCTTTCTTGAAGACTTGAGTCTTGTCTATGTACTTTCTGAGCTGCCTGTTGACAGAGTGAGAAGAATATTTTCTTCCTTGTTCCTGAGTTCAAGAAAGAAGACAGGAATATGAATAATCTGACAAAGTAAACTGACACTATGTTGGGCATAACAGAAGTGTGAGTTCTCAAAGAAACCATATCACTTTGAAAAATTAGGTAGGGTTGACTCACCATCAGTGCTTGTAACTCTGACACTCTCCTAGCAGATGACAGAACAATGAGTAAAACAGTCATCCATGTTAAGAACCTCAATTCAGCCAGATGAGCTGGTTCAAATGGAGAAAGAGCAAGCTTTTCAAGCTTACTATTTCTCTCAAGGAGGAGCAATACACCTGGGATAAAAGGGCAGACAAGGAGAAATGGGTGACAAATGTACCTTGAAAGAGGCATAAGATAGGCCAGAGGACAATTAATGAGGAACCAGAGGCAACTTGGGTTAAAGAAGGCCCTGGTTCCTGTACTGGCACCAACCAGAAAATCCCTTCCACTTGCAAATTATGATTTCCCATTATGAGGTTTTTGCCTCCTTTAGTGCCTGTTGCACATCTTTAGAAAAAATGATGCCCAAAGGGTATCAAAATTCTATCATCCAGGTGGCTAGCTGAATAATTTTTGGGTTGAGGTACATCAAACAACCCCTATCTTATGTGAGTAAATCCAGTCTGTGGGGAAGCCTGCGTGTGTTTTCTGCCGAGTCTTTCTGGATCTTCAGGAGAACCCTGAATAAATGGAAAGGCATACAGGAACATATCCACCCAAGAGAATGAGAAAGCATCTGTCTTAAAGGCCTGTTTGCAAGACGTCCTGTAGGAAAACTTCTTTAAGTAGTCTGTTTTGAAAGGAGGCAAACAGACCTTCTTGACATGTTCCCCAAAGTCGGATCAATTATTGGAAAACCTCAGAATGAAGATGCCATTTGTGAAAGACCTATCCTGGTCCTGCTGAACTTGTCTGCAATCATGTTTTGCGCTGATGAAATGTATGAAGCATGGAGAATTAAAAGTACATGTAGATGCTCGCGTGTATTCACTGTTGCAGTCATCACATTTGGGTTATCCCTGTCAGGGTAGCCCTCAGTTGGCCTGAATACCAGAGGCTTAGTATTTCTGCATCAGTTGCAGTCGCTCTGGGACTGACATCAGGTCATCAGTGGTATAAACAAGGCAGCCGATGCCATTACATCAGTTTTTCTTGCCCTATCAGGAGCCCAAAAGAGGGAGCTAGGTTATGGTGGAAGAACACCACCAGCAGAAAGTAAATACCAAAAGTTCCTTGGAAGGAGAGAGAGAAATTGAGAGAGGAGACATGGGGATGGAGGGAGGGAAAAGTACAGTTTTGTACCTACCATAAATGTAGATGTCCGATAGGAATGCATCTGCAGTCATTACAAATGGGTTGTCCTGTCATCAGGCAGCCCTTCGGTCGGCCGGATTCCAAAGTCTGGGTCTGGCCTCGGCTGGTGTCGCACTTCACCCGACGTCATAGCTGCAGTTATTCGGGTATAAAGGCATCAGCCGATGCCATTTTCCTCAGTGTTTCTTGCCCCAGATGCCAGGTGCCCTCTTGGAAGGCTAAATTTGGATAAATGCCAATGATTCCAAATAGTAGAGAGCAAACACAAAAAATAAGCATGTATGTACATATATACAAACAAATACACCATAATAGATCCCCCCCAAGCTAGCTGAAGGCTGGCAAATACCCTAGGAGTACCTCAGAGGGGAAGGTGGGTGGGTAATCCTGACCTGCAGATGCATTCCTATCGGACATCTACATTTATGGTAGGTACAAAACTGTACTATGTCCTTCAAGGATGCATCTGCAGTCATTACAAATGGGTAGAATACCATAGCTAAACAAGGGGAGGAGGAAAGAGTAGAGATTATGGTGTAGCTAGGATCCCTTGCAAAACAGCAGTGGCAAAACCTGCTCGGGATCTAGAGTATAAAGGTAAATTGTAATGCTTGGCAAATGTATGCACGGAGGTCCAAGTAGCAGCCTCTATAATGTCCTTGGTAGCCACTCCTCGTAAGAAAGCTGTGGTAGTGGCTGTAGCCCTTGTGGAGTGAGGCCTGATGTTCTCTGGGGTTTTCTTTCCATGGTAGGAGTAACAAAATCTAATGCAATTTCCTATCCATTTGGAGATTGTCTGTTTTGAAATTGGTTTTCCTTCCTTTCCTGTGGCATATGCTACCAGAAGCTGGTCAGTTTTTCTATTGGACTTAGTCCTGTCCAGGTAGTAGCGTAACTGTCTGTGTACATCCAAGGTATGCAAAGTCTTTCTCCCCTGTTCTGTGGGTTTGGGAAGAATGTAGGTAGGTGGATAGCCTGATTTAATGACACTCTGGATACCACCTTAGGCATAAATGTAGGATTTGTTCTCATGGACACTCTATCTTGATGGAAGATCAGGAAGGGTTGCACTGCCATTAATGCCTGTAGTTCAGAGACCCTTCTTGCTGAAGTTATTGCCAGCAGGAAAGCAGTCTTCCAGGATAAGTATTGTAATTCTGCTGTTGCTGCTGGCTCGAAAGGAGGAAGTGTCAAATTTTTCTAGCACAAAGTTCAAGTCCCATGCTGGCAATGGTGGTTTCCTGGGAGGTTTTACATTTTTAATTCCTCTCAGAAACTGTCTAAGCAGGGGATGAGAGAAGACAGGAGGATCCAAGCTGTATTGTGCTGAAATAGCTGATGTATGTATCTTGATGGAAGAATAGGATAGGCCTGTGTGGAAGAGCTCTGCCAAGTACTCTAGGATGTTGGCCATGTTTACCAGAGTCACATCTTCTCCCTTTGCAGTACTCCAAATGAGATATCTTTTCCATTTTGCTGCATAATTCTTTCTTGTTGAAGGTCTGCAAGCCTCCAGGATTATGTCTTTAACCCTTTGGGATAAATTTGGGTTATTTTCTTTTATGTAATGTTCCAGGCAGTTAGCTGCAGAGTTTTCAGGTTTGGATGCAGGATGTTGTAGTTGTTCTGTGTTAACAGTAATGGGATTAGGGGTAGTGTCCATATTTGTTCCCGAGGCATGCTCCTCAGCAATGGGTACCAATGTTGTCTTGGCCAGTCTGGAGCTATCAGGATGATCCTTGGACTGTCCTCTTTGATCTTCAGAAGCACCTTGTGCATCAAAGGAAGTGGTGGAAATGCGTATGCTGTCAGGTTTTTCCAACTGAAAGATAGGGAGTCCACCTTCCAAGCAAGTGGGTGGTACGTCCTTGTGCAGAATTTCTTTAGCTGGTGATTGAATGGGGATGCAAACAAGTCTATTTGTGGTAATCCCCATTCCCTTGTGATGGCTTTGAAGATGTCCGGATGAAGCATCCATTTGTGGGCATCTGTGGTTGTTCTGCTTAATATGTCTGCTAGAATGTTTTCTTTTCCCGGTACAAAAATTGCTTGTAACTGAATGTTGTAGCTCAGGGCCACATCCCATAGGTCCAGTGCCAGCCGGCATAGAGGATATGAATGGGTGCCTCCCTGTTTGTTGATGTACCACATAACTGTGGTGTTGTCTGTCCTTATCATCAACTGACCTTCTTGGAGAAATGGTCTGAATGACTGGATTGCCAATTTTACTGCCAGCATTTCCTTTAGATTTATGTGTAGGCGCAGTTGGTCTTGAGTCCATAAGCCTTGTATGCACTTGCCCAGCATGTGTGCCCCCCAACCGAGGTCTGAGGCATCTGTCGTGATGGTTTGGCTTGGTTGGCTTTTGCAGAAGGGCAATCCTGCGTTTGATTGACAGGCCTGAGCCCACCATTGGAACTCTTGTTTCAGGCATGGGATTATTGGGATTTTGGTTTCTAGGCTGTGCTTGTGTTGGGACCACAAATTCCTTAGGTACCACTGTAGTTTTCTCATATGCAGTCTGGCATGAGGGACCAGAATTATGCAGGATGCCATGAAGCCTAGAGCTTGCAGTACTTTTCTTGCAGTTAGGTGGTTCTGCTTTGTTAATGCCAAGAAGTAGAGAGGTAGTTGCTCTTTCTTTTCTGCAGTTAGGAATGCCATTTGTTTTGATGTGTCCAGCTCTGCACCCAGAAAGGTTATTCTTTGGGATGGAATCAGCCTTGACTTTTTATATTGACTGTATATCCCAAGGCTTGCAGCAGGTAAATGACTCTTTGTAAGTCTTCTGCTAGCTTGCTTTTGTTGTCCGCTTGTATCAGGCAGTCGTCCAGGTAGGGATAAATTTGGATTCCCTGAAGTCTGCAATGAGCAATTACTGATGCCAGGCATTTCGTGAACACTCTGGGCGCAGTAGATAAGCCAAAGGGCAATGCTGAAAATTGATAATGCTCTGATCCTGCAAGAAATCTGAGGTATCTTCTGCAAATTGGTCTTATGGGGACGTGCAGGTATGCCTCCTTGAGATCTAGAGTTACCAGCCAAGACTCCTTGCCCAGCATGGGAAGAAGCCGCTGTAGGGTCAGCATTTTGAATTTTGGAACAATAAGGAACGTGTTTAAAGCGGACAGGTCTAGAATGGGTCTCCATTTGTTTTCTTTTCTTGGTACCAGGATGAGTCTGGAGTAAAATCCCTTTCCTTGCTCCATAGACGGTACCTTTTCCACAGCTCTCATTCTTAATAGCGGAGATATTTGTTTTAGAGCTTCTGTCCTTGGAGTAGGTGGTAGGTTTGGCATTCCTCTCTTCCCTGGTAGAGTATGGAAATGGAACCTGTAACCTTGGTCTATAGTTTGCAAAATCCATTTTTCCCTTGTGATGCAATGCCAGTTTTTTGAAAATAAGGTTAATTTTCCGCCTAAGGGTGCTTCTAGTTGTTCCCTGGTAGGCGGTGCCACTGTCAAGTCACTGTGATTGAGGTGTTGTAGTGGTGGTGGCTGCATCCGTGCCTCGCTGGTTGTTACCTTGCCATTGGCGTCCCCTGTAGGCACCCCTGGATTGGTTTCTGCCTCTTGAACGCCTATTCCTGCCTCTCTGAGCCTTTGAGGAGTCCGGAAAGGACCAATTCTTGGAGGGCCAGTTCCTGCTAAACCTTGGAGGTTGAACCTGTAAGAAATCTTTCACCGTTTGTACAGATTTCGCCTTCTCTTCCATCTTTTTTAGTACCTGCTGAGCAGGGGAACCAAATAAATTGACCTTGTCCATGGGTGCATCCAAAAGCTTTGATTTGACATGGTCTGGTAATGCCTGTTCTTTCAACCATGCATGTCTCCTGATAACTGTGCCAGTCATGGCTGATCTAAAGGAAGCCTCCAGTGCATCATAGCCACATTTTAAAGAATGGTTACTAACCTGCTGTATATTATGTACCATTTCCTGAACATATTTTTTATCTAAAGATTCTTCACCAAACACCATCATACTAGGTGACTTCAATTACCCTAATATAGACTGGGAACACTACTCAAGCCCAAACACCCTAGCCCAAAAGTTCCTGGAATTCATAAACTCAAATGCCATGGAACAACTAGTCACCATCCCCACAAGAGGAGATAACATACTTGATCTCATCATCACGAACATGGGAGCACAATGTTCAACACCGGAAGTATACCCCTCACTGGTGAGATCAGATCACAAACTAATCTCGCTGGAGGTCCTCATCCCACCCCCACCTGAAATAAAAAAGACCACAGTAAAGAACTTCTCAAAAGCCGACTTCACACTTCTAAAGACTAGTGTGGTCTCCTTTCAGGCCCGCGAGCCGGCGGAAAACAATACTCAAGCCGCTGAATCACTTACAAACGCCTTCTACCAGCACCTGCAGGACTGCATGGATAAGGCAATCCCAAGCAAAACAAAGACTCTTTGTACCAAAGGCAAGCGTCCAGTCTGGTGGACCCCAGCCATAAACAAACTCTACAACAAAAGGAGGAAGCTACTACAAGATAGAGCAAAATCCTTAAAAGGTAAGACACCCTTGATCACTATAAGTAAAAAACTAAGAGCTCTCATAAAATCATCCAAAGCAAATTTCGAGAGAAAAATAGCTAAAGACTCAAAAGACAATCATAAGGCCTTCTTTAGCTATGTTAGAAACCTAGGAGGAAACTCCCAGATATGCTCAGAACTAGTTCAAAATGATGTGAAGATTACTGATCCTACAGACATTGCCAACATACTGGCTGACAGGTTCAGTGCAAACTTCTCCCCTCCCCAAAAGGAGAGATATCTATACCAAATGAGTGCAGCCCCCAAACATCTCCAGCGCCCAAGTGAGAACTGCTCTCTCCAAAGCAAAAACACAGCATCCATGGGACCCGATGGTGTCCCCGGCTGTGTGCTCCACGAACTCAATGAGGAATTAAACCCACAGCTACAGCTGTTTAAGCAAAGTCTTACCTCTGGATACACTCAGGAGTGGCGCACTGCAACTGTGGTCCCACTTCACAAAGGCGGTGCCTCCACAGACCCTGGAAATTACCGCCCATTAGCTTGACAAGCCTTATCTGCAAAGCCATGGAGAGGATCATAATGGACCTCATAAATAAAGACATAGGAATTTGCAGACTTTGGATCCAACCCAGTTTGGCTTTGTCAAAGGCAGATCATGCCTTTTAAACTTGGTTGACTTTTTGAAACAGTCACCAAAGCCATTGATGAGGGAAAGGCAGTCCATACAGCCTACCTCGATCTGGCTAAGGCCTTCGATACAATACCCACTCGGGTATCATTGAAAAACTCATCAGCTTAAATGTTAACCCATACATCACAAGATGGGTTGCAAACTGGCTGAGTGACAGAACCCACAGGGTCAGAGTTGCTGGCGCCATGTCAGACTCAAAGCCTGTCACAAGTGGTGTCCCACAGGGCTCAGTCCTGGGCCCACTCTTGTTTGGCATCTACTTTTCCGAAGTACAAGCAAACACAGGAGGGTTATGGCTGACAAAGTTTGCAGATGACTGCAAACTGGCCATAGTAGAAAACACATCTGACACAGATATCCTTCAGAAGGGTCTCACAGAAACGGATAACTGGTGCCAGAGCCACGGCCTAAAGTTAAATGGCAAAAAATGCATAGTCATACCCTTGGAAAAACAAGGTTACCCCTAGCTACCAAATAGGTGGCAATCCACTGAGCACAGAAGAAGTTATCAGGGACCTGGGGACCCAGGTTGATAGTAGTCTGTCATTCGACACCCATGTAGCTAAAGTAGTTAGGAAGTCCTTCTACATTGCCCACCTTATCATGAAGGGATTCTCATCTAGATCAAGGGAGGTCATAGTCTCCCTTTACTCATCACTCATCAGACCAATGATTGAGTACAATGCCCCATTCGGAATGTATCTGACCCGACACTTGCAGCAGCTGGAGAGGCCACAAAGTTCCTCACCAAAAGGATAAAGGGTCTCAAAATCTGTCCTATGCTGCCCGACTGAAAGAACTCCAGCTCTATTCAGTCGCACCGCTTGCTCAGAGGTGACCTTTGCCTAACATACAAGGCCATGTCAAACCCAGATTTGATGAATATGCTTCACCTCAAAAATCTAGATCCATCAGAGCCACAAGGGCGGAGACTTAAACCTCGACACGGCTATTAATAGGACGTGCTGGAGAGATAGATTCATCACCCAAAGACTCCCTATGCTGTGGAACAAAATCCCGGTACATGTGAGGCAGAGCACCTCGCTGGCCTTGTTCAAGAGAAATCTTGACCAATGGATGGGAGATCGCAGATATACCCCAGGAATTACCTCAGTGTCACTGCTCGACAGAGGCACAGCAAAATAATGGGTATAGTTCCCCATACTAAAGGGGTGGCGTAAGCCACAAAACAATGGGCTAGGCTTATAAATGCCCTCGGGCAGATAGCCTAGTATGAACCTATGAACCTATGAACCTATGAAAGCTTTTTAGTTAACTGGTCAAGCATAAACTCTTGATATTGAATCATATGAAATTGGCAGTTCAAAGCCCTAGCTGACAAGGTAGCAGAAGTGTAAACTTTTTTACCCCATCTCTCCAAGGACCTGGATTCCCTTTCAGAGGGGAGGGGGTTTTTAGTAGAAGTAGCAGCTACAGCTTTAGGGCCCTGGGCGATAGTCTCTGGATCTGCAAAAGGAGCCTTGTATAAATGGTGATGAGTGTCCGGGACCCTGTAGAACCTATCGGGCTTAGCAGGAGCCGGAGGTAATGAATCAGGAGCAGTGCAAGCATCATTAAATGCATCATCTACAACAGAAAGAACTGGAGGTATAGCTAAAGGCCTATGTTGTGGCAAATGTAGAAAGGTTCTAAGCCTTTTCTAGAGTCTGAGAAATCTTGGCCCTGCCACTGAAATTGTTCCCTCATAGCATGCAAGGTTTCCCCAAAGGAAAATTCCTCAGGTGGAGAGGCTGAAGGAATGGACTCTTCCGCATCAGAGTCTTCGTAAGGAGAATAAGAAGCCTCAGGAAGGTCTGTATGTTCTGATTCATCAGAGGAACCATCAGTGGATACTGGTTCAGGGGCTCTGCTCTAGGTCTCTTTTCTGGAGGTGGGAGAGGACCTGTCTGGATGAGGCTGGGATCCACGAATTAAAGAAATTAAATCCTCAGCCAAAGAAAGCATATGAGAGCTAGTGTTGGGCCTGTGTGAGGGGGGTTTGGCAGGCACAGTTTTTGAAGCTTTGGCTGCTTTAGCCCTGGCAAAGGCCTTAATAGACATGGCTGCAGGAGGCCTAGCAGCTCCACGTGCAAGGGTTGAAATATCCAGGGGAATTGTGCCTGATAATTCCTGAGAAACCGCAACAGAAGGCTGGATTTCAGAAGCTGATTCTACCAGGTTAGAGGAGGCCTCGGTAGAAGGCATGGTTTCGGCTGGAGAAAGAACCGCTTGCTCGGTTTCGGCCGAAACCGAGACACTCGCGGTTTGCTTAATCGCGGTTTCGGCCGAGACCGCGGACCGCGAGTGTCAGTCCTTTTCTTTTCGTTTTTTGGAAATTTGCGTTGTCGGAGGATCCGACGACATAATGTAGGCAAAATCAGAGCCGAAAATTTGTTCAGCAAACTCCGACCGGCGTCTAAGCGTCCGTCGGTTAAAAGAAGAGCAGGCTAGACAAGCTGCTACGTCGTGGTCTGGGCCTAAACAATGTATACAGTAGGAGTGGAAATCTTTATGAGGTATTTGTTTCCCACAAGATAAACAGTTATTCACTTTCTCTGACATCGGCTGAGGCAAGAAAGAGTCCCCAACGGGGTACTTAGCTTTTTAGAAGTCTTCGAAGAAGTATTCGGTAGTAGTAATCTCTGGATCTGACCGACCGGCACTTGCGAACAGCTTCTGCTTCGGGCGCCATGTGGCAAGAAAGACTGAGGAAAATGGCGTCGGCTGATGCCTTTATACCCGAATAACTGCAGCTATGACGTCGGGTGAAGTGCGACACCAGCCGAGGCCAGACCCAGACTTTGGAATCTGGCCGACCGAAGGGCTGCCTGACGACAGGACAACCCATTTGTAATGACTGCAGATGCATCCTTGAAGGACATCCAGGACTGCAACAGTGAATACACTCTAACATCTACATTTATGGTAAGTGTACACAACTGTACTATGTTCTTCATGTTTCACTGTTGCAGTCATCACATTTGGGTTGATTCCCAAAGTTGAAGAAAAGGGTGGATGCAGTCAAGAAGACTGTGGGCTGGCTAGGATGCCCTGCAAGACTGCAGTGGCAAAGCCTGCCCTGGATTTGGAGAAGATAAGCAGGTGGTAATGCTTGGTGAAGGTATGAACAGATGTCCATGTTGCAGCCTCCAGGATGTCCCTGGTGGGGACCCCTCTGAGGAAAGCTGCAGAGGTGGAGGTTGCTCTGGTAGAATGTGTCCTGACCCCTTGGGGAGAAGTGTCCCATGCTGCTTGTAACAAAAATGGATGCAGTGTGATATCCATTTGGGAATGGTTTGTTTGGATATGGCTTTGCCCTCTGCTCCTGCAGCAAAGCTGACTAACAATTGATCAATCTTTCTAAATGATTTAGTCCTGTCTAGGTAGAATCTGAGCTGTCTTGTGCACATCTAGAGAGTGCAGAATCCTTTCCCCCTTGTTTTGTGTGTTAGGGAAAAAGGTGGGTAAATGAATGGATTGGTTGAGAGCCACAGTGGACACCACTTTTGGCATGAAGTTTGGGTTAGTCCTGAGTGAGACCCTGTCAGCATGGAAAATGATGAAGGGGCTCTACAGCCATTAGTGCTTGTAGCTCAGATACTCTTCTTGCTGAAGTGATGGCCAGAAGCAAGGCGGTCTTCCAAGAGAGAAACTTTAACTCTGCTGAAGCTGCTGGTTCAAAGGGGGGCAGGGTGAGCTTTTCCAATGTAAAGTTTAGGTCCCAAGCTGGAGTAGGTGCCCTTCTGGGTGGCCTCAAGTTGTTAGCCCCTCTTAGGAACTGTTTGATGAGAGGCTAAGAGAAAAGAGGTGGCCCTGTGCTGAAATAAGCAGTGATAGCAGAGGCATGAATTTTAATAGAAGAAAAGGATAGATCCCTGTGTAGTAGGTCAGCAAGGTAATCCAGGAAGAGACATAGGGAGGGCTGTGCTGCCCCGGTTCCCTTAGCCTGTATCCAGGTGCAAAATCTTTTCCACTTGTCAGCATAAGACTTTCTAGTGCTAGGGTATCTGGCCCCACGTATAACATCTAGAACTTGTTTGCTGAGATTGGCAGCTTGTGCAGTGGTCAGGGAATAAGCCAGGCTGCCAGACTGAGGGTCTGCAAATGGGGATGCATGAATTCTCCATCCCTCTGGGTTAGGAGTGCTGGGATCTGAGGGCGATGCCATGGTGGCAGAGGTGACAAGCAGCGCAGCAGTGGGTACCAGTGCTGGTGTGGCCAGTCTGGGGCAATCAGGAGTGTCCTTAGGTTTTCCTCTCTTATTTTGAGCAGTACCCTTGTAATGAGCAGTAGAGGGGGAAATGCATAGACCGAGAGGTTTACCCACTGGAACGATAGAGCATCCACTTTCCAAGCCTTGCAATGAGGTTCCCTGGTGCAGAATTTGCTGAGCTGATGGTTGGAGTGGGAAGCAAACAGGTCAACCTTCGGGGTGCCCCATTTCTGAGTTACAAGGGTGAAGGTTCTTTGGCCTAGCTGCCATTCGTGTGGGTCCAGAAGATTTCTGCTTAAGTGGTCTGCCAGAGAGTTTAGAGAGCCTGGCAGGAACTGTGCTAGCAGGTGTAGTTGCATGGCTGAGGCCCTGTGCCAAAGGGTCATGGCGAGCCTGCACAAAGGGTACGAATGAGTCCCTCCCTGCTTGTTGATATACCACATCACAGTGGTGTTGTCTGCTTTGATCAGAAGAGCCCCCAGGGAGAGTAGGGGTCTGAAAGCTGTCAGTGCGTGCTGGACAGCTAACATCTCTCTTTGGTTGATGTGCAGATGTACTTCATATGGGCTCCGTTGGCCCAGTATGTACCTGCCGTCCAGGTGCGCACCACAGGCATAGTCTGATGCGTCTGTGGTGAGGGTCTGGGTGGTGTGGGGTTTGAGAAGGGTAAGTCACTTGTTATGGTAGCATGCTGCTGCCCACCAAAAAAAACTTTCCTTAAACAAGGTATCATTGGTATAAGAGTTTCCAGGTCTTGAGAGTGTTGACACCAAAGGCTTTTTAGGTACCATTGTAGTTTCCTCATATGCAGTCTGGCATATGGAATGAGTAGAATGTAAGAAGCCATGAACCCCAGAGCTTGCAGGATTTTCCTTGCGGATAACTGGGGTCTGGTGGCTAGTTGAGAGAAGCAGGCTGTCAGGTAGGTTTGTTTTTCTGGAGTAAGGAATGCCATCTGGGATGCTGTGTCCAGGCTTGCTCCCAGAAATATAATTTTTGGGTGGGTACTAGTTTGGATTTTTTGTTGATAGTATACCCCAGCGAGGTCAGTAGGTCCTTTATAAAGGCCAGATGCTTTAGCAGCTTTTCCTGTCTGCCTGAATCAGGCAGTCGTCTAAGTATGGGTAAATTTGGATATTTCTTTGCCTGCAAAAAGCAATGGTGGGAGTCAGACATTTTGAGAAAACTCTGGGAGCAGTGGATAAGCCGAAGGGAAGCACAGAGAAATGAAAGTGCAGTGATCTTGCCCTGAAACGTAGATATTTCCTGCATGATTCCCTGATTGGGATGTGTAGGTAAGGCCTCTTTTAGGTCTAGGGTGACTAACCAAGCATCTTTGGAAAGCATAGGTAGTAGTTGCTGGAGGGTGAGCATTTTGAATTTTGTTATCACCAGAAAGGTGTTTAAAATGGATAGATCAAGGATGTGGCACCAGGTTGCCCTCTTTTCTGGGTACCAGGAAGAGTCTGGAGTAGAAACCTTGGCCTACATGTTCTGCAGGAACATGCTCTATTGCCAGCAGAGAGCAGGGAAAGGACTTGCTTTTTGGCCTCTGCCCACTGATTTGGGGGAAGATCTGGGAACCCTTTTGGGGTTGGTAGAGTGTGGAAATAAAATTTGTATCTCTGGGGCATTATGTTGAGGACCCAGCGGTCATTGGTAATGGTGGCCCAGGTACTTGCATGGAAGGAGAGCTTTCCTCCTAGGGGGCAAGAGCAGGTGGGCAGAGGGAGTTGGTGGAAGTATAAAGTCATTGCGAGTTCTTACCATGAGAGGGTGGCTTAGCACACTCTGGTTTTGAAAAGGAGGAACTCCATTGCTTAGATCTCTGCATTCCCTGGGGCAGTTGTCTGGGGGGGGGGCTGCTTCCCCAGGGTCTGGGCTGAGCTGACCTGGAGGGGACAGGAAAAGACCAGTGCTTGGAGGGGGCAATGCCTACTGAACTTCGGTGGCTGGACCTGCAAGAATTCTGTCTGCATAGATTTAGCGTTTTCTTCCATCTTTTTTAAGACCTCCTCTGCCTTGGTGCCATATAAGTTGTCTTTGTGCAAGGGTGCATCCAAAAATTTGGATTTGATGTGGTCTGGCAAGGGCTGTTCCTTAAGCCAAGCATGCCTTCTAAGGACAGAACCCATGACTGCTGCCCTGCAAGATGCTTCTAGGGCATCAGAACCACATTGTAAGGTGTGTTTAGTTACTTGACTTGCAGAATGCATTAACCCTTGTAAATCTTTATTTTCTGCACAAGCAGGAAAAGATGATATTTTTGTTTGAGGAGTTCCATGGTATGTTGCTGATATTTCAGCATATGGAACTGACAATTTAGTGCTCTAATAGCAAGAGTATATACTTTTTTAACCCATCTGTCTAATGCTCTGGAATCCCTATCTGAGGGGGTGGGATTCTTAGCAGAAGTTGCTTTGATTCCTTTAGGCCCTTGAGAAATAGCTTCAGGGTCAGCAGTAGGATTTTTGAAAATAAATTTGTGTAAGTCACAGATTCTATAATACCGGTCAGGTTTCCTGGGAGCAGAAGGGAGAGTGTCAGGAGTCAAACTGGATTCCATAAAATCATCATCCACAACATCCAGGACAGGAGGAATAGCCAGAGGTCTGTGCTGTGGAAGATCTAAGAATTCCCTGAGTCTCTTTTTTGACTGAGGGTAGTCCTGACATTCCCATTAGAAATGCTCCTTTAAAGTATGTAGGGTTTCCCCAAAGGAAAAGTCCTTGGGTGGAAAGGCTGAAGGGATGGATTCCTCTATATCAGAATCCTCATAAGCAGAGAGGGGTTGCATATCTTCATATTCAGATGTATCAGAGTCATCGGACTCCTGTTCAGATAAAACTACTGGGGACAAATCTCTTTCTTTTGGAAGGGGTAGCCTGGCTTCCCCTGATAAGCATTATAAGGTGTTACGCCATTTTAAGCATTTGAGACTGAGGCAAGGAAGCAGGTGCCTGAGCTTGGGTCGTCGTTTTTTTGGGTGTGGTTCATACCCTGGGGTCTTAGAAACTTAGCAGTTTTCGAAAGAACGGTAGACGTGAAAAACGTTGTTGGTCTGTGTCAAGAATCGGTAGTGCGAAGTGCTTCCTCGGAAGCCAGTGCCTGCTCAGTGGCTCCAGACTCATCTGAGGTAGAGACATCCACAGGATCCTTAGTAGATGAAGAGTCTTGCGGCATACCGGACTACGACAGGGTCTCGGTAGTGGCCTGCGAATCCACAGAAGCAGGCATCAGGGGCTGCGAAAGTGCCTCACTGAGGACCGGAGAACTGACGACTAGCTTAACGGAAGCGTCATCAGCAGTTTTGGACCTGTGTGGTCTGTCTCTGTCTTTATCCTTATGTTTTTTTTTTTTGGAAGATCTGCTGTTGGATGGCTTACCGAAGCCATATCGGAATTCGAGGACTGAGCGCGAAAATATTCAGCTGCGATAAGGGCCCGACAACGTATAGTTCTGACATTGAACAAAGCACAAAAGCGACAGTGGGAGATGTCGTGGTCTGGGCCTAAGCGAGTGACACAGTAAGAATGAAAGCCTTGGTGTGGTATTTGCTTTCCACAGGCGAGACAATTGTTAACTTTTTCTGACATCAGTTAGAGCAAGAAAAAAGGATCCCCAACAGGGTACTTAGCTTTAGAAGACTTCAACTTCAATTTGGAAAAGAAAAACTCAGGTAGCGGCCGACCGGCACTCATGCGAACTGCTTTGGGCTCCTCAGCAAGAAATACTGATGTAATGGCGTCGACTGCCTTGTTTTATACCACTGATGACCTGACATCAGTCCTGGAGCGACGGCAGCCGACGCAGAAATATTAAGCCTCTGGTATTTGGGCCATCTGAGGGCTACCCTGGCAGGGATAACCCAAATGTGATGACTGCAATAGTGAAACACGAAGAACATCTGAGCTGAGTTGGTATCTTCCCACGCTATCATAGCAAAACTGCAAAGGGGGTAAGATCTGGTACTCCCTTGTTTGTTATTCATTTAACACATCACACTAGTGTTGTCTGCTTAAACTTGTAGAGGACCTGGGGAACAGAGATGGTTCAAAGCTTTCATAGCGCTGATCACTACCAACATCTCTCTGACATTTATGTGCCTGTCTGTCTTAAGGATGCCATAAAACGTTAACTTTTACCACTTTTGAAACAGCTCTCCACTCCATGATGCATCTGTAGTAACAGAATGTACAGGAGGGATCAGAAGGAAGAATGGGAGACCTGGACTGCAAGAGATCTGGTTTACTCACCACATACTGTCCCTCTATACAAATCACAGCAATGTGATCTGAATAGACAAAGGGTGAAGATGCTGAATACAGATTGATTTGAAAGTACCACTTCATTTTCCTCATGTGTAATCTGGCCAGGGAAGCATGAGAGTCCTCAGTGCCATGTACTACAAAATCCTGAAAATGTTGCAGATATGTGGTTTTGATAAGAGAAACTCAGGGGGGGGGGGGACTGTTGAAACATCTCTACTTTGTAGGAAGAAAGGCTTTTCCCATGGTAGAACCTAAAAGACATCCCATGATTAAAATTCTATGAGAATGGATGAGAAAAGACTTTTCAGTTGATTTGAAAACGTAGAACTGAGTAGAAGATTGCCTAATCATCAGCAACTGTTCACAATTGATGTAGGGAAACATCTGAATTCCTTGAAGTCTGTAATAAGAAAGGACTGGGGCTAGACACTGTGAATACCCTTGGTGCAGTAGAAAGTCCAAAATGCAAGACACAGAACTGAGAAGGTGAGCTAAACACAACAAATTTTAAGAAACTCCTGAATTGCTCAGTGAGAATATGGTGACATACATTCTTTAAATCTAGCTTTAGCATGAAAGCTAGAGATGGAATCAGTGGTACAAAGGACTAAAGGGATAACATTTTGAACTATGAGATCCTGACAAAAATATTTATAATAGGAATCGTCCAAGTACATGCCTCCAGGGCTCTTCTTTTTTGGTACAAGAAAAATTCTTGAACAAAAAGCTTTTGCCCAAGTGGTAATGAGGCACATGTTCTGTAACACTCTATGCCAGCATTTGGTGGAGAATAGGAGGGAAGAAAGACATTTGACTGACTGCCAAGAAACAATCCCCTGGAAAGGAGGGAGAAATTTCTCATTGGCTTGTGTAACCAGCTGGAGCGCATTTAAAACCCACCTGTCTGAAAATATCTGGTACCACAAAGGGAGATTTATTTATTATTTATTTGCATGTGTTTACCAGGATAGTCCACTGGGCCATAGTGAGCCCATTTTCAGTGCAGGACGGGGAAAAAAGTTCCACACTAAGATACACAACACATATAGTACACAACATAATACATACAGTACAATATGTCAGTATAATCAGTTCATAATGTATTAATACAATTAGGTCAATATGATCAGTACATACAATGCATATGCCACAGCTGATAATAGAATGAACACAGTGAGATCTAAATACAGTGATAGATTACAATACTGACGATAAACTGGATTATACAATAGGGGTATGACAAGTTAGGATACTTAAGTTACCCTGTTAGTAGCATGGATTCTTCCTACACAGTCTGAATCATTAACACTGTATAGGTGAGTACTCAGCACTGTGGAAAAGTAAGTATTTTGAGATATAAAGAGTAACAGAGTGGTAATTAGGGAAGGTGTAGGGAGTCAGGTTATGGGAATTGCAGTTTTGGCACATGTACACTGCAGTATAGAGGAAAGGTGTTGTCTCAGAATTTTCTTAAACAGATCTGCAATGCTGATAGACCTGATTGATGATGAAAGGGTGTTCCATAGTTTTGCAATAGTAAATGGATTACAGCATCTGACCAGCTGAGAGGTTTGGCTTTTCTACATTTAGGAGCAGTTGATTATTGGATCGGGCAGGTCTACTTGGATGATACTGGGTAAGTAGAGAAGAAAGGGTAGGGCAGTTTGATGGCTTAAACAAACTTATGTGCAGTGGTTAATTGGATGTATGTAAGATGATGTGGGAGTTCCAATCAATTTAGTAGGTGTAATGAGAAGTACAGTTGTGTACACTTACCATAAATGTAGATGTTCTAGTGTATTCATTGTTGCAGTCATTACATTTAGGTTATCTGCTTGCAGGTAGCCCTCAGTTGGCCTGATTAACAAAGTCTTGGGTCCTGCGTCAGTTGCTCTCTCTTCTTCCATGATGTCAGGGGTATAAAACATATAGCCATCGCCATTACATCAGTTTTTCTTGCCCCAGATGTCAGATGCCCCCCTAATGGGAAGCAGTTAAATATAAAAGTACAAAGACATACCCCCAACAATAAAGCAAATAAACCAAAAAGGCTTTTAAGCATAGCAAAGGAAAGCAGAGGTATAGCCAAAAGAAGTTAGGGGGCTGGAGGGAGGGTAATCAGGACTGCAACAGTGAATACACTTGAACATCTACATTTATGGTAAGTGTACACAACTGTACTATGTTCTTCGTCTTGCACTGTTGCAGTCATTATATTTGGGTAGATTCCCAAAGCTATGGTTGGGAGGAGGAATTTAGATAGCATTAGGGCCAGCTATAAGGCCCTGCAAGACTGCAGTGGCAAAGCCACCTCTGGATTTAGAGAAAATTGGCAAATGATAATGTTTGGTGAAAGTATGTACAGAACTCCAGGTAGCAGCTTCTAGGATGTGGATGTCCCTGATAGGGACGCTTCTGAGAAAGGCTGTGGAGGTAGATGCGGCCCTGGTGGAGTGAGGTCTGATCCTCTGGAGGATAGGTTTTCCATGGTAGTTATAGCAGAAATTAATGAAATGGCTTATCCATTTAGAAATGGTTTGCTTTGAAATAGCCTTCCCCACTGCCCCTGCAGCAAATGCCACCAGCAGTTGTTTAGATTTCCTTTGAGATTTAGTCCTGTCCAAGTAGAATCTAAGTTGTCTGTGCACATCTAAGGAATGCAGTATCCATTCCACTTTATTCTGTGAATTGGGAAAGAAGGTTGTCAAATGAATGGACTGATTAAGAGCCACACTGGATACCACCTTGGGCATGAAGGATGGATTGTTTCTGAGGGACACCCTGTCCGCATGAAAGATGATGAAATAATCCACTGCCATAAGGGCCTGTAATTCAGATACCCTTCGAGCTGCAGTGATTGCTAAAAGGAAAGCTGTTTTCCAAGAAAGAAATTTTAAGTTTGCAGTAGCAGCTGGCTTGAAAGGAGGTAGAGTGAGTTTCTCTAAGACAAAGTTAAGGTCCCAGGCTGGGGCTGGAGCTCTCCTGGGTGGTCTCAAATTTTTGGATCCTCTGAGGAACTGCTTGAGCAGTGGATGAGAGAAGAGGGGATGTTCTGTGTTATAATGAGCTGATATGGCTGAGGCGTTGATTTTAATGGAGGAAAAAGATAGGCCCTTGTGAAGCATCTCAGTTAAGTATTGTAAAATCTGAGATAAATTGAGTGCTGCTGTGCTCATCCCTTGAGATTGGTCCAGGCACAGAACCTTTTCCATTTTTCAGCATAACATTTTCTAGTACTAGGCCTCCTTGCCTCTAAAATGATATCCATCACAGGTTTGCTGAGGGATGGTAAAGGAGAGATTAAGTAATTAGCCAGGTTGCAAGTTTCAGTGTTAGAAGCAGAGGGTGCAGAATCTGGTTCTCCTGCTGAGACAGCAGGGAGAGAGTCTGAGGGAGGTGCCATGGAGATAACCGTGACACAGCGCAGGAGGGGATACCAGTGTTGGCACGTCCAGTCTGGAGCAATCAAAATCATCCTTGGTTTGTCCTGTTTGATTTTTAGTAGTACTTTGGAGAGCAGAGGCAGAGGGGGGAAGGCATAGACTGATAGGTTTTTCCAGCTGAAGGACACAGCATCCACTTTCCAGGCTTGTTTGTGGGGAGTCCTTGTGCAAAATTTGTCCAATTGGTGGTTCTGGGAAGATGCAAACAGGTCTATATCTGGGCTCCCCCATTTGCTTGTCAACATGTTGAAAATCCTTGGTTCCAGTTTCCACTCGTGTGGGTCCATGAGGTTTCTGCTTAGTCCGTCTGCCAGTGTATTTAATTTTCCTGGCAGGAATTGAGCTTGTAGGTGCACTTGGTAGCTCAAGGCTGTGTTCCACAATGCCATGGCTAGTCTGCAGAGGGGGTAAGAATGTGTACCCCCCCTGCTTGTTTATGTACTACATAACAGTCCGTCTTTACCATTAGTTGTCCTGGAAGAATGTGGTCCTTGAAGGCTGTCAGTGCATTCTGTACAGCTAACATTTCTTTTTGATTGATATGCAGGTGCATTTGACTTGGGTTTCCATTTGCCCTGAATGCACTTCCCTGCCAGGTGAGCCTCCCATGCATAATCTGATGCATCTGTTGTTAGGGTTTGGGAGGCAGGGGGTGGTGTGAAAGGTAGTTCCTTGCCCACCAAAGGAACTCTAGGCATAGGCAAAGTATGATAGGAATCACAGTTTCTAGGTCTTGAGAATGTTGACACCATAGGCTTTTCAGATACCACTGTAGTTTCCTCACATGCAGTCTAGCATAGGTAATTAGAAGAATGCAGGAGGCCATGAACCCCAAGACTTGCAGTATTTGTCTTGCAGATGGCAGGCATGGTTTTTGTGGCCACTTGTTTGAAGTAGGTCAAATGAATTTGCTTTTCTGGCGTGAAGTAAGCCATCTGGGAAGTTGTATTCAAGCTTGCTCCCAGGAATATAATTTGTTGACAAGGTACCAGGTGTGATTTCTTTTCATTTATGGTGTACCCCAGACAAGTTAGAACTCTTTTTACAAAGGCCAGATGATTCAAAAGTATGTCCTGGCTTTCTGCCTGAATTAGACAATCGTTCGGGTATGGGTATATTTGAATATTTCTTTGCCTGCAAAATGCAATAACTGGAGCTAGGCACTTTGTGAATACCCTGGGCGCAGTAGATAAGCCAAAGGGCAGTGCAGAGAAAAGACAGTGCGTTTAGCCTGCTTTGAAGCGTAGGTAACTTCTGCAAGATTCCCTGATTGGGATGTGCAGGTATGCTTCTTTTAAATCTAGTGCTGCCAACCAGGCATCTTTGCCTAGCATAGGAAGCAATTGGTGAAGAGTCAGCATCTTGAATTTTGGAATTTCCAAAAAGGTGTTTAGAGTAGACAGCTCCAGGATAGGACGCCATGAATTTCCTTTTCTGGGTACCAGGAAAAGTCTCAAGTAGAAACCTTGCCCCTTTTCCTCTTCTGGTACCAGCTGAATAGCCCCCATGCTTAAGAGAGAAAGTACTTGTTTTTGGGCCTCTACCCACTGATTTGGGGGTAGGTCCAGCCACCCACTTGGTGTTGGCAACGTGTGGAAGTGAAATCTGTATCCCTGGGACACTATATTTAAAACCCATTTGTCCTGGGTAATGAGTTCCCAACTCTTTGCATGAAGAGCAATCTTTCCCTCCAAAGGGGCAGTCAGTTGATAAGTGCTTGGAAATTTTAAAAGGAAGTCACTGAGACAGTTTACCATGGGGGGAGTCTTATTATTCCCAGACTTGGAAGTGGAGGCCCCCCACTGCTTAGTTCTGTGAGTCCCCTGGGACTGAAACTTGGGGTTTTTGCTGTGTCTGGGTTTGGCTTGAGAAGACCTGGAAGGGGCTGGAAAGGACCAATTCTTGGGGCCAGTGCCTACTAAATCTAGGAGGCTGAACTTGTAAAAAAATCTTTAACAGTTTGCATAGATTTAGCTTTATCTTCCATCTTTTTAAGAACTTCCTCAGCCTTGTTGCCAAACAGGCGGCCCTGATTTAAAGGAGCATCCAACAATTTAGCTTTAACATGATCAGGCAAAGATTGCTCCTTAAGCCAAGCATGCCTTCTGAGCACAGACCCAGAAACAGCAGCCCTGCAAGAGGCCTCTAAAGAATCAAAACCACATTGCAAAGTATGCTTTCCAACTTTTTCGGCAGAATGCACTCATTAACCCCGAGTACCTTCTCATGGCGCCTGTGTGCTGAACACCGAGCGCGCCATGAGAAGATACTAATTTCAAGCTGTTACCCCCGAGTGCCTTCCTGAAGCGCGAGAAACTGTAGTTCACATTTGTAGTTGAGCCTAATGTAAAACACACTGAAATCGTAACTGAACATGTAAATTACATTATATAGTTCCGATTCAGTCTGTTTTTACATTAAGTTCACATTAAAGTTTTACTATAAATTCCATGTAAAAGGTTCTTGTTAAAGCAAGTGGTGGCAGCCAATTGGATTCTTGCAATCTGAGCCACCACTTGCGTACCAGCTCCACCCCCAGTGAGAAAAAAAAAAACGGAACTGCACTACATCTGTTTTTTTTTTTTTCATTCACAACTCAAACCTTTGTGTCCTAAATAGACTAAATTAGCCTGATCGCAGTGAACTACATAAAACCCTGACTGTAACCCTAAACACCTCGCCCATTCCTTAAATCCCCCGATTATTCTCTAACCCTAATCCTCACTTCTCACTCCTCTCCTGCCCCCTGGCCCTAGACCTAAGTCCCAGTTAGCAGCATAATAACATCCATTCCCGGGAGCCTGCTATTTATTTCTCAGAGCATTGATTTCTGTGTGCCACTTTCCGAAAGGACAGCCTCAACTTCAAATAATTGTGCAGGGTCCTGCTTCATATATTTGTGCTTGTTTTTGGATGGTCGACGGAATAGCATTTTTTTCATTAGCATGCATTTGATGAAAAGTATGAAGTCTGAAACTTGGATGTTTGCCGTTGTTTGGTGAGGTTAGTTAGTCTGTTAGAGAGAACGATCGTTGCAAGAGCAATTAGTTTATGGGGCAGTGTATTTCAATATTTGTCTATGAGATTGAAGTAATTTCTAAAAACTTTTTGTTCTACTTATTATAATGCTGGCTAGAATCTGTAATTGTGGTTGGAGCATCATGTAGGGGTTTGCAGGATCACTTTAACTCGTTGCACTGTTCCCTTTAGACCTGCAGTAAAGGTTTTAGTGCTTTCGTGGATGCACTCAAATCCTAAGTAGTAAAGGAACTGTTGTCTCTTGTTAAGTAAAGAACGGGTATTGAAACTAATGTGTTATTTCGATGCATCGTTGAAAAGCACGAATGATGAGCCATTATTGTGTTGTTTGAAAGCGTACAGCATTATTGAAGTGAAGGTGTATCGTGGTAGACTTTTTTGATTCTTTTGTGTTGATTAACTGCAGTGCAGCGGAACACCAAAGGTAGAGTGCGACTTTACCTCATCCACATCTTTTCTCTTGATCGGAGGCCAAACTTTGTACTGTGTTATTTATTGGGGTGTCCATTTAAACGATACTAGTTGGTAAGGTTAACCCGAGTAGAGCTGGATAACGTTTTGTTATAAACTAGTTAATAAAACTAAACATGATTTAGCATTTATAATTCCATTTTAGTGTTGTGGCGTTTAAGTAATTATTTTAATGTTTACGTATTCTCGTAAGATATAGTATATTGTAATTTCAGCATTTTAAGGGTTTTAATGTTTTCCCATTTTAGCTATAGAAAACGTATTTAAGTTTACTAAGTAGTATACTTACCCAGTTTTGCTTGAGGAGGGGTGGAAAGTAAAGGGGTGTGTTAAGACATGAATGACTTCAGTACTGAGGAAGATAGCAGGGATGGCCCCCCTGCAGCACCTGTCTATGGGCAGAGCTGCTGCCTAATAGATGACAGTGACCGTTGTATGCGCCCTGCTGGAAATGCATCCTTCAGCAAACGGATTCAGAAAAGCATATCTCAGAAGAAACTTAAACTCGATATTGATAAAAGTGTTAAGTATAAAAGCTTCCTAGTTCTTTACTTTTTTAAATAAAACCTTTTTCAGTTTGATTTCAAAATAGGATTGCCACTTGTTGAGAAAGTTCACAGTATCAGGAGTCTGTTGTAATAATTTTGCAATTGTTTCAAGTTCACATCCTTTCTCGTATTGATTAGGCAGTGTTTTCATGCATATGTTGTCCTGCAGCTCTCTCACTTTTAACGTCTTGTCTGAGATGTTAGCTTGAACTGAGTTAACTTGTCTTGATTTAGGAGCAACTGGATGTGACTCGTTTGCCTACTTTTTTGAATGGGATAGATTAGTTACTCCCAATTGTGGAAGCTATTGCACAATTTTAAAAAAGGGTCCCCTATGAAACACACCCTAAGTAACTAAATTCCCTTGCCCTAATCCTAAAACCCAAACCCTAATCTAACTCTAAAATCCTAATGTTAAAACACTGCCCCAGTCCTAAAGCTCTGACCGCAATCCTCATTCTAAACCACTCACCCTAAATTTGAAATCCATTGCTTATTCTCATTGTAACAGTAATCCATAACCCAAAGACACCTTTGCAGTCTTATTTTTCAAGTGTTCCACATCAGAAAGCTTCAAACAGTATAACTAGTAATTACACTGCCTTAATGGAATGTTTTCATCTCTACAAGTAACCATTTTCAACAGGCAAACCTCATTGTTTTTTTACTTTGCATCTTAGTTTAATTTTGGTGGGGTAGTATATGTAGAAGGTTGTAAATGAAATATATGCATTCCTTGAATTAGATTCTAATATTTTTTTGGTTCAAATCTGTGATCACTGTCTTTGCACATTGTAATAAAATAATTATATGCCTTACTGCTAATACTTTCTGTAAGGTGTCATTTTTGACAATATATTTTTGACGGATATAAATAGGACGTGCTGGAGGGATAGATTTATCACTCAGAGACTTCCTATGCTGTGGAGTAAAATCCCGGTCCATGTGAGGCAGAGCACCTCGCTGGCTCTGTTCAAGAGAAATCTTGACCTGTGGATGGGAGATCGAGGTTTACCCTGAATCATCTCTGTGTCACTGCTGGACAGAGGCACAGTAAACTAATGGGCACAGTGTTTTTTCATATAAGGGGTGGCGTAAGCCACAAAACTTTGGGCTAGGCTTATAAATGCCTTAGGGCAGATAGCCTAGTATAAACCTATGAACCTATGACTTCGCTCCTTGATGGTTTGCTGTAAAACAAGAGGAGCAGACCAAAAATATGAGTCAAAAATCACGACATTCTGTGAAAATATGAACAGTTTAGAGGTATGCGTAATTTATCAGATGTTAGTGTTTTATGTCTTACAGATTGCAGAGAACAATGTCAGTATGTTTGTTGCCATTCCTTCATTTTGCGATGTAGACTGTCACCAGTTGAGGGGCAGATTTATGCTTTTGCCTGGAAGCAGTTCAGCTACACTGGGTCTGCAAAAGGGGGTAAAAGATGACAGTAAACACAGCATATTGAAATGAGAAATTGCATTAATTTTACTGCCCCCACAGGATGAAGTGGATCAGTGTAGAGATTTAGGAAAGTGTGCAGGTCATGAAGCAGTTGTAGTTTGGTTGTCAGCAATTCAGAGCTTGCAGATGAGAAATGCAGGAATGTTTTGGATCGTGCAGTTTTATCAGCAGTGAAAGGGGTCATGTAAATAGCACTATGACAAGGTCTCAAGGTCTCACTTTAGGGGCATACAAACTGCAATAAAACAGTTACTTTTGGAGGAGCGTGTTTCATTGAAAAATATCAGAGGCACTGACAATAATCAGAGGAAGGTTCTTGTCCTGGCGGGTCTCTGCTCTGAGTGGACTAGGGTGCATAAAATAATAATCACAATCGATGGTCCCTACAGTCATGCCATATCCACCATCAGCATACAGAGATCATTGCTCACATGTACAGAGTTGTGGGGGTGTGGATATTTGACCGTTAGCGGTAAAAATTACTTTGTGCTTATGCGCCAGGAGCTGAATGGAATCTAGTAAAATGGATGTTTTACTTGTCTATTCAGAAGCCGAGCCACGTGGATATTACAGTGGATTCAACTCAACTGCAGCAAGTAAGGAAATATTATGCTTGGACAGTAGTAGCGGACACAGTGGGAGTAAGAGTACATTAAATCACTGTAAAAGATTTCATGTTTTAATTTTGTTGGTTAGCATTTTCTGACCATTTTGAAATACCCAAATAAACTGAAGCAATCTCATTTTGGATGCTTCCTAAGAAAAAACTCCTCTAATCTTCCACTGAGGGACAGAGCTAGTTTTTCTAATAGTAAGAGTTAGAAGGTTAGAGTGCCAACTGTGTTTATTTATTTTATTAAAATATGGTTTACAGCAAAACTATTTTGGGTGATTTGATATTGATTTTTTACTGATAGTTTGCAAATCATCCATAAAACTGATTTAGCGCTTTCATCTACGAACCATGATGAAGTCTACGGTCACGTAGATGAAAGCGATAAATCAGTTTTATTTATGTGTCTGAATAAAGGATTTTAACTTATTGGATCGTGGCAGCATTACTAGAACTTTATTGTGTTCATTTAGTTGTTGGAGTGTTGCGAGTTCTAGTTTGTCGTGTTTTCAGTTTGCAAATCATGGTTGGCCAGTGTGTCACTGTTACTGCTCCCTATAAATCATATTGTGTATGTGCATGTTTTGCTGATGGTGTAACAAGGCGACCAGATATTGTTTTGACAAGCGGCTGTTTCTCCAGAAGTTACACAAACAAGTTGACTGTAAACCTGATGATGTCTCCAGGAGAGGATTATCATGTACGTACTGGATTTTGGCTGCTTGGTGTCTTTGCAATCTATGCTTTTCTTTATATCCTTGTCTCTGTTTTACCTGTTTCTGAAGGATCGCTGCAGGAGACGTATGAAGGAGTGCAACTTGCTTCAAAAGAACGGCACTGGCAGCTTGGCTTATGTATTCATGCAAATTATGAGAACACTAAATCCTCTAGATGGCTTGAGTTATCCAAATATTCTCAAGCTTACCAGCATAACTCAGGCTTACCAGTCTGCTGTATAATGGTTTAAAGATGCATCATCTGAAGGCTTGTTTGGTGAAACGTTTTATTTAGATGCATGTATACCTGGACACACTAATGAGGATGTTGCTTGGGGAAATAAAAATTGTGCATCAGGGAAGTGCTTGTGCATACATGGTCTGACTGCTGAAGTGACTGCTGGGCAAAATAGTTTATTGTGCCATTTTGGTGCTTGTGCATACACAATGCAAACAACTGGAGGGGTTACTGGGGAAACATAGAAATTAAGTCTGAAAATTACATATGGTTACATTACTTAGAATACATCACAGAAATGTAATTATACTGTAATATGCCAGCATATAAGACATCAGATACACCACTGACTAATTAATAGTGTAATGTAAAATAAGCAGACAAGAAATCACTTCTGCTTGTATTATTCTATTTGTGATTAGTAGTTGCATGAGTGAGATAAAAGTTATCACTTGTTGACAACTGCCAGCATGGAGCTACCTTATTTTTTGTGCATTTTTCCTGGCTTTGTCAGTCATGTGTGGAATTTAGGTGGGAGGAAGGGCTCAGTAATATGTAAGTGTTTTACTATTTGAGTGACTGTGGCCTTATAACAGATTATGACTGTGTTCACCTGCAGAAGGTAATACAATGAATGCCAGCAATTATCACCTGTGTCTGGTTATGCATAACTTTGCAAGTCATTAGCACAGTGCAGTTACAATATAGTACTGAGTGATTGTCACTATTCAGGTAAAACTGTCAGCAGCTGTCAGTGTTATTCACATAAGTAAAAGTCGTTATCACATTGATGAATGCACAACTCACATTTGACTCTTTCTCCACTTGCAGTGATTGCACTATACCCCCACCCCTCCATACTACTTTCATTTATGTCATGTATACAATTTCAAGAAATGTAAGCAGTCTAGTAGGAAAAATGTATACATTACATCTGCAATTGTTGTTTTTCATGAGAAAGTGGCTGGAATAAGAGGATTTGTGGTGTACTGCATGACGAATTTGAATATATATATTATTATTGACTGCCTTGCATCCTCTCATTTGACAGAAAATCATAAATTGTTTTTAACTATAAGGCAGTGACAATATCCAAACTCATATGTTATATTTCTTTGCGACTATTCTGCACTGCTGTGGTAAAATATTTCCTGTGCTTTCGAACTATGAAGTCATTCTGTTGAGTTGCTGATTATAGTCTTGCTCTTTTATTTAGCATTAAATATATTGATACCTCCTTTTGTGGGTGAGATACCAGAGGCATATTTCACCTGTTAGACTATTTGCATATCTATTTGGTGAGTTACCCAGGGTGCAAAGTAGCTGGGGACATATATATATATATATACACACACACACAAACACACACACACAGATTTATATGTGTATGTAGAGATATATAGATGGAGATATAAATATATAGATTTGCGTGTGTGTGTGTGTGTGTGTATATATATATATATATATATATATATATATATATATATATATATATATATATATAGAGAGAGAGAGAGAGAGAGAAGTGCATTGCTTTTCACGTGCTTCTGTGCAGGTATATTACATCAGAATGTTGTATTGCAAGGGAGCATCTGAATGTGCTAAGTAATACCTCATTTTGCAAAGATTATTATAGCAATAACCCACGCATGGGTGTGGGTAATGCGGGATTTATCCACGGTTGGCGTGACCAAACAAAGACAACCATGGGTAAATCCCGCATTACCCACACCCAGAACTGGGTTATTGCTATTATACTATGACATTATTTAAGAAAAGAAACAATTACTTTTCTTAAATAATGGCATTGTATAATGCCTCTTTGCTGCCCTTCCGCAGCTGTCTGACATCCGCCGCAGTTCTGATGTACTGCGCATGCCTACACAGTACATCAGAGCTGTGGCCAAAAGCAACGGAGAAAGCAAGATCTCCGTTGCTTTTTTTCTGTTTCGCTATGTTAAATGGGTTTAACATAGCGAGACAGCTTTAAAATAAGCAACGGAGATGTCCGTTGCTTATTTTAAAGCTGTCTCGCTATGTTAAACCCATTTAACATAGCGAGCAGGTTTAAAAAAAAAGCAACGGAGAAAGCAAGATCTCCGTTGCTTTTTACGCACTGTGTCGCTACGCACTGTGTCGCTATGTTAAAGGAGTTTAACATAGCGAGACAGCTTTAAAAAAAGCAACGGAGATCTCAGTTGCTTTTTAAACCTGTCGCTATGTTAAACTCTTTTAACATAGCGAGACAGTGTTTTAAAAAAAGACTTTTACTAATGGAAAAAGTCCGGGCGACCAGACCTTTTTCCATTAGTATAAGTCGATTTACAACATGCACGCTGGCCAATCAGCGTGCACGTTTTGGAATATTAATGGGGGGTCATGGTATAATTATAGTTAGGCAGATATCAAAGTTTGTTTGGGACTTACGGTTATGGAAATTATGATTTTTTTTTCATATTTTGGTAAATAACTTTGCAAGGGAGCATCTGAATGTGCCAAGTAATATCTCATTTTGAAGACAGTATTGCTGGTTCTAACATGATAAAAGAATTGTGCCTGTATGTTTGACACATGTGCAGATATCAAAGTTTGTTTAAGACTTATGGTTACAGAAATTATGATTTTTTTTCATATTTTGGTAAATAACTTTGCAAGGGAGCATCTGAATGCGCCAATTAATATCTAATTTTGAAGACAGTATTGCTGGTTCTAACATGGTAAAAGAATTGTGCCTGTATGTTTGACACATGTGCAGATATCAAAGTTTGTTTGGGACTTACGGTTATGGAAATTATGATTTTTTTTCATATTTTGGTAAATGACTTTGCATGGGAGCATCTGAATGTGCCAAGTAATATCTCATTTTGAAGACAGCATTGCTGGTTCTAACATGGTAAAAGAATTGTGCCTGTATGTTTGACACATGTGCAGATATCAAAGTTTGTTTCAGACTTAGGTTATGGAAATTATTATTTTTTTTCATATTTTGGTAAATAACTTTGCAAGGGAGCCTCTGAATGTTCCAAGTAATACATCATTTTGAAGACAGTATTGCTGGTTCCAACATGGTAAAAGAATTGTGCCTGTATGTTGGACACATATGCAGAAATCAAAGTTTGTTTGGAAGTAGGATATGGAAATTATTTTTTTTTCATATTTTGGTAAATAACTTTGCAAGGGATCATGTCAGTGTGCCAAGTAATACCTCATTTTGAAGACAGTGTTACTCCTTACAACATGGTAAAAGAACTGTGTCTGTGCACTCTACACATGTAGAGATATCACAGTTTGTTTAGTCTTGTACGATTATGAAAATTATACATTTACAATACTTTTCATTATTATGCCCATATCTTTGCAAGGGAGCATGGTGATCACACAAATGATGCATCACTTTGAAGCTGACATTCAGATGCACAACTTCTACACTGATATGTAGGCTCTGTCCGTTACAGGTGATGAGATATTATGCTTAATTTATCAATTATGAAAAATAATATATTAATCATATTTCTGTGAATATCTCAAGAATGGAACATTGCACAGTAATGGTTAAGGTATCATTTTAAAGCTGACATTCATACAAACAAATTACATTCAAATTGTATGGGTCTACATGGTACATTGACCAAGATATTATGCTTTGTTTTTCCAAAAAGGTAAAAAATATGCACAAAATCAGCATTCCTTGCCAAATATTTAATAATGACTTTGATATACACTATCAACATCTACACTGCTGGAAAGGTCAGTGTCTGCTGAACAACTTTTGTGTTTACATTTTTATTCTAGCTCTTATAGTTAAAGAGTTATGAACATTTGTTTTCTGTATGGTATTACAAATGGATTTTCTGAAAATGAGCTCAGGCTGCACTGTTGTTTCTATGGTGGAATTACGCAGGCAGCTTTTCCTGAGCTGCTCCGGAGTGAATGAGCTAAATCCTGTAATTCTTTATTTTCCACACAGTCAGGAATCAACATAATTTTCTGTCTAAGCAGTCCAATAACATGTTGCTGATACTTTAACATATGATACTGGCAGTTTAAAGCCCTAATGGCCAAGGTTGCAGAAGTGTAAACCTTCCTACCCCATCTATCCAGCGCCCTGGAGTCTCTATCAGAAGGGGTAGGATTTTTAGCAATAGAAGCCTTAAAGCCATTGGGCCCCTGTGAAACAGTCTCTGGATCTGCAATAGGATTTTTGAAAAGGAACTTGTGGGACTCAGGGACCCTGTAGTATCTTGTCAGGTTTTCTGGGAGCAGGAGGCAGGGAATCAGGAGCCAAACTAGATTCCGAAAAAGCATCATCAACAATGCCTAGTACAGAAGGAATAGCTAAAGGCCTATGCTGAGGTAGGAGAAGGAAATCCCTAAGCCTCTTTTTTGAATCAGAAAAATCCAGGCTATCCCAGTGGAAATGCTCTCTTAGAGTATGTAAGGTTTCCCCAAAAGAAAAATCCACAGGAGGGGAAGCAGAGAGAATAGAGTCCTCTGCATCAGAATCTTCATAAGTAGGTAAGGGCAAATCCAGATAATCAGAAGAATCAGAAAAAACAGAATCCTGATCATAAGATTCATAATCAACTTCAGTCCTAGGCCTCCTAGAAGGGGGGAGGGCGGTTGGCTACCCCTGATTAGAGTCATTAGATCTTCAGCCATTCTTATCATTTGTTTTTTAGGCATAGAGGCCTGAGCATGTAGCCTGGGCATTGGCTTTTTAGACATGGATCAAGATTTAGGCCTAGTAAAGAAGAAGGCGTTGATTTAATATGCAAGCTCATAGGCCTGAATACACTCTCAGAAGCTGGTGCCTGCACAGCGGCTCCAGACCCATCCAAGGTAGAGACATCCGTGGGTTCCATAGCTGAAGCATTGTGCGAATCAGAAGTAGCGGGTATCAGGGGCTGCAAAAGTGCATGAGTACCGGCGACTGGCTTAGGAGAAGCGTTGTTGGCAGTTTTGGACCTCGGCGGCCTGTCTCTGTCTTTATCTTTGCGTTTTTCAGAATCCCGGTAGTCGGATGGCTTACCGATGACATTTCCGGATAATTGAACCGAGAACCAAAATATTTAGAGGCAAAAATATACCGACGACGGATAGTGTGCTGATTAAATAAAGCACAAAATCGACAGCAAGGTACGTCGTTGGTCAGGGCCTAGGCAAGGAATACAGTACGAATGAAAATCTTTATGAGGTATTTGCTTTCCACAAGTAATGCAATTATTAACTTTTACTAACATTGGTAAGGAGCAAGAAGTTTCCCCAATGGGGTACATAGCTTTAGTTGAATACTTCGGTTCTGAAACTCGAAAACGAAAATTTCAGGAGTCCGCCGACCGGCACTTGCGAACTGCTTCTGCTTCGGGCACCGCACGGCAAGAAAGACTGATGTAATGGCATCGGCTGCATGTTTTATACCCCTGATGACCTGACATCATGGAAGAAGGGACAGCAACCGACGCAGGACCCAAGACTTTGTTATCAAGCCGACTGAGGCCTACCTGCAAGCAGATACCCAAATATAATGACTGCAACAGTGAAACACGAAGAACATCAGTGGCAATATGAATATTTAGCATTGGTTACAAATTTAGCAATTTTATTGCAGCATGAGTCAAGTTTTGATTTCAGAGAGGACTGAATATTGGTAAGCACTGTAAAGAAGAGATGCAAGAAGATAGGAAGAGGCTAGGGACAGTTTTGTGGCGTGGATGAGGAAGTATTTGTGTCTACAGAGGAGGCCCAGTTTTCAATGTGTTTTTTTGATACTGGTATGAATATGCATGGCAAATGTTAGGTTTTCATCTATAATGACACCCAGTAATTTTGTGTTTGGCACAACCTCAATAATAGTATTATTCTGAGCATAAATAGTGAACTCATCCTTGTTTAGGTAAGTAGTTTTTTTTTTTTTTTGGGGGGGGGGCAAAAAGCACAAGTTTAATTTTGTTAGGGTTTAGGGCGAGATGATTAATGGTCATCCATATTTTGGTGGAAATGAGGGCATATTGGGTGAGTTGCTATAGTTCTGATGAGGAACTGGCAGCACAGGTAATGGTTGAGTCATCTGTGTATTGGATGACAGCACCTTGACTAAGAGCAGTGTGGAAGTGGTTGATAAAAATGCTACACAGAAGTGGTCCTAGTATGGATCCTCGGGAAACACCTGTAGTTGTGTTAAGGAATGGAGAGAAAGAGTGTTGCCAATTGGTTGGTTGTTGCCTATTTGTGAGGTAGTTTGAGAACCAGTCAAGGGATGGGGGTGAGATGCCTATGTTACAGAGTTTAGTGAGAAGAAGAGAATAGGAGATCATAACAAAGGCCTTAGAAAGGTTGAGAAAGAGAGAAGAAACAATTTTCCCAGCATTACGGGCACAGAGATGAAGCCACAGAGAGAGTACCAGGTTACCTAGTTGGATAAGAGGACGAGTCTGGGCAAAAAGTCAAGCTGGCTGACAGGACCTTCCTTGACCTTTTGAGGTTTTCCCATTTAAGATCTTCCCGGTCAGTGCTTTTTAAAATCCTGTTTGACAGCTCCCAGCTGCTAAAACTGCTTACTGAAAAATGGAGTTGAGGAAGAGGGTAATTTATATTTGTTTTAGAAAATGGTGCTGAAAAGTCTGAGCACTCCTTGAATCAGCTATCCCCTTTCATTACACTTATTCAGGTGCAGAAAGGCATACAAAACTTCCTTATTGAAGGAAAAATGTAAAATTTCAATCTTCATGAAGGTTTTAACAATGAGGTCAAGCCAAACCAATCTCCTCAATGCTGACCCAGATGCAATATCTCTGGAAAAAGAAGAATCAGCAGAATCTTAAAATGCATCACAAGCACGCTTAAAATATGCTTAGCAACATTAGACACACACATTACAGAAGCTTCAAAGATTTTTTTTTACTTCAAAAGGAAGGAAGGTTAACCATTAACTTCAGCGCGATTTCAAAAGATAAAAATAAAAACGTTAGCATATGAGGTTGACAGTACTAGAAGAATACATCTTCTTCCCCAACTTTTCTAATACTTTCCATCCTTATCAAAGGGAACAGAGTTAGCAGTAGTAAACTGTTTAGGAGAAGCACTTTTAGATAAATCAAAGCTGGGTCTGCTTTAAGATCAAGAAAACAAACACTCAGACCATATCAGACTCTCTAGGGGCAGGAGGTTGACTATCAGGTAGACTAGAAGCAGTGAGGAAAATATTCTCTAAAGTGGTCAATGCAAGGGGGACAGCTGCAGATTTAGGGATATCCAGCTATAATAAAAAATAATACACTTTCTGTGCCACAAGAATACCATTCTGCTTCCACTGAAAAAACTCTCTTCCATCTTAAAGTCACAGAAAAGGAAAACTCTTTGTGGCAACAATGAGAAATCATACTTTCATCAGAATGTTCAGATAAAAAAAAAAAAAATGTTCTTCTAAATAAAAATCCAGGTCAGAAATCGTGAACTTTTTTTTCTCTCTTTTCTTGCCTGAAGAAACAGAAGGCAAGACTATTCAGCTCCTTAGCAAATCCCAGTAAATCTAGCCTGTTCCATGGAAACAGAAACAAGAGAGGGGATGGCTTTCTGATTATGTTCACTTTCCTTGGGAATCATTAAGGACAAAGACCGACTCTCAGAAGGCATACTAACATCAGATGCAGTATCCCTATCCTGGGTAAGTGAAGGACCTTCATATGCCCCTTCCTCTGAGTCAGACACTGGTGGTTCTCCCTTGCCTGCCAAGAGCATTCATAAAGTTGCAGAGGACACAGTCATCTGCGGGTGTTTGGTGGTGTTATCTGCTACACCAAGGGGATTAGAGGAAAAAGATGAGCAGCCTGAGGAGCAACCATCAGCCACCCACAGCCAAGGACAACAGGAGCTGGCCTGATATACACCCCTTAACAACTTTCTCCTTTTTGCGGAGACGGGAAGGTAAAACAACAGAGACTGATGGTTCCTTCATAAGAGAGTTGAAAAAGAAAACTTGAAGTCCTACAACACAGCCTGGTCAAGTCGGCAGCAGTTAAGTTAGACAACAAGTGGCACAGAGTTAAGTAAACCAATGACAGTCCACCACAAGCACAGTATCCTGCCCTAAGCACACAAAATCTGACTAAAATTTTAGTCAAAAAATAAAAAATTTCCACTTAGAATGTAACACTCCCTCAAAAATGCAATGACAGTCCTAAAATAAAATGTTTCTAGCAAAACAGTGCATTTCAGATAGAAAATTTCAAGTTTCATCAGGAAAATATATATAACAGAAGGCTTTTTCAAATATGACTTATCTGCCCAGCCCTGAAGGCTCGCTAGCGGACCAGTGAGTTCCACGGGTCCTGTTGATGGAGAGCTCTTTGGCAACAAAAGAATTTCTAAGGTAATCTGTGCTCCAGCTGTGTTTACATTGAGCTCCTCTCAAGTTCCTGAAAGTTGGACTGCATGGAAAGTGCCCTTAGAATTTGAAAATATGGCCAGTCACAAGAGGTATAGAACGTATATAGCTTAGGCTACTGCAACACTAATCTATATGTTGAACACTGACAGTTCCATAGAGCCTGCTGAAAGAGTGCTCTTCAGAGGCAAGAAAGCTCTGAACGTTTTGTGCTCCAACTGTCTTTTTACTGTACATGGAGTTCCTCACAGGTTCATGGTGTTTAGAGCACATGGAAGATGTCCTTTAGCTTTTAAAAGCTGTCCTTTAGCAGTGGGTTAGGACCCATATAAGCCTAGGTAACTGCAATAATGATCTAATGTTGAACATTACAAGGTGCGTTTCCTCCCTCTTCTTATTAGCAGCTTGAACTTCCAATTTTTTGTTTCTCATATGGTGTTCACATTTGTTGTAGTTTCTTTATTATGTTTCTTCGAATTTATGAATACTCAGTGTAATGTCGGACAAAATCTATAGATCACATTGACCACTTCTTGGGCTGAAAAAATAAGTAAATAGTCTTGCAACTGTAAAGCTATTATAGGTTCATAGGTTGGTACTGGGCTATCTGCCCGAAGGCATATATTAGCCCAGCCACGTTGTGCGGTATTCACCACCCCCTTTAGTAGTTCCCTAGACCCTTGTACTAGCAGCTAGTACCCTTGGCCCCTATCTAGTAGTGCTGTTGGTGTGATCCCCTTTGTGAACTTTGTTACCCATCCACTATTAGTGAATTTTCATCTGGGATAACAGCAGTAGTACTTTTCTGAGTGTAAAATTAGAAAAGGAACAAAGTATCGGGAGCAAATAACTAGGGAGGGAAAAGTCAGAGTCAAATGAGGCCAAGCAGGACTTTGGACTGTTGGGTGGAGACAACCTTCACCACCATTGACTGATAGAGTACAGGTATACAGAAAAGAACTCGGGGAGTGTTAAATGAAAGACCGTTCTGGCTGTGTTTACAGTTCAGTCTATAACAGAAGCTCCAGTACAAAAAGAGATAAGTAGAAGGGCATGTAAAATAATACAACTTATATAAACAAAAAATCAGAAGAGGCTAGAAAATGACAATGGAAAGTGAATATTAAAAACAATAGAAGAATATCTGTATGGCTCCCAAGTACTCAACAAAATCTAGAATGTTTAGGATATTTTCATGGAAGTGTTTGCATAGGCATTTTTACACCCCAAGTAAACTTCAGAGGATTTTTCCAAAGATAGACCTCAACTGTTGGAGGTGTGATAGCTATGAGAGGGGTACCTGGGAACATGTTTTTTTTGGAATGTAACAAGTTGATAGATTTCAGAAATTCCCTACAGGGTACTTTGTCAGAAATGTTGAGGGAGCAGACAAGGAAATGATTAATTTGATCTGGGGTACAGAAACCGAACTACGTTAACACAGTAATGACAATTATTTGAAATGTCAGGATCCACTAGCGGTCCTGAAACACAGACTCTGAATGACTGAAAAGTGTGCTTACCATTTATTAAGGCCAAGACAGCCACTTCTCAGAATATTCCTTTATCTCCAAGGTATGGCAAACTTGGAGTTAGTATACATATAAGATTCGGCTTGGTCACATTTTCCAGACTTGGATCCAACTCTCGAGTTCTTCCCTCAAACCCATAATGCACCACACCCACCCAAGCATCTCAGATTGAGTTTGCTGATTTACCATGCATTGATAACCAACACAAAATAGAAGAAAAGCAAATGAGGCTCAAACATGGGATCTAAGTGTCCCTCTACCTTCTATAGATCCTCTAGAAGAATAAGGCAGGGAAGTGGCTGGGTGGGAAAGTGAGGATGAATGAAGATGGACAACACAGATGCCAAGTTATGGTAAGACATAACTTTCTAATCTAATGTTGTCTTCTTCATTCCTCCTCATGACAGGGTCAGAGTCTCCAGCTAAATGATTCCTGGGTGGCCTATGGAAGGATACGCCAGAGCATCATCAAGCCAAAGGAAGACCTGCTCCTAGACATGATATAGGTTCATAGGTAGGTACTAGGCTATAGGCCCTAGGGCCTATATAATCCTAGTCAAAAGGTACCCTGGCTTTCGCCACCCAAGAAAATTATTTTCCTGTGCCACTGTCGAGCAGAGCCACAGATGTGATCCCCGGGGTGAATTTCCTATCTCCCATCCAATCATCAAGATTTTTCTTGAAGAGTGCTAATGAGGAGCTTTGTTTGATATAGATAGGTAGTTTGTTCCAGAGTATGGGAAGTCTCTGGGACAGGAATCTATCCCTCCAGCAAGTTCTGTTTATTGTGGTGACAAGGTTTAGGTCCCTAGAGCGTGTAGCTCGGAGGGATTGGGATTTCTTTAAGTGGAGCATGTCTAAAAGCTCTGGGTTTGACATAGCTTTGTGTGTTAGGCAGAGATCGCCTCTGAGTAGGTGATATGCGACGGAGAAAAGCTGCAGTTTTTTGAGACAGTCTGTGTAGGGTATCTGTTTGAGGCCGGTAATCCTCTTTGTGAGGTATTTCTGTGGCCTTTCCAGTTGTTGTAGATGTCTTGTAAGGTACATACCAAAAGGGGCACTGTACTCTATAATGGGTCTAATGAGTGACGAGTAGAGGGGAACAATGACCTATTTTTTCCTGGATGAGAAACCTTTTGTGATGAGGTGTGCCACGTAGAAGGATTTCACGACTACTGTGGCGATGTGATTATCAAAGGAGAGACTACTGTCCACCTGTGTTCCAAGGTCTCATCACACTTTCGGTGTTAAGCAGACTACTGCCTATGTGGTAGTTCATGGGTACAGAGTTTTTACCAAAAGGGATGACAATGCCCTTTTTGGCACTGAGCTTGAGGCCATGGCTTTGACACCAGGCATCTGTCTCAGCGAGGCCCTTTTATAGGATGTCCACATATTTTAGAGTTTTGATTATGGCTCCTAGTTTGCAGTCATCTGCAAACTTCGTTAGCCAAAGGCCTTCTGTGTTAGCCTGTGCTTCAGAGAGGTAGATATCAAACAGGAGAGGAACCAGGACTGAACCCTGTGGTACTCCACTTGTCACTGGTCTGATGTTGGATTTGGAGTCTGCTACTTTCACAGTGTGGGTTCTGTCAGTGAGCCAGTTGGCAACCCATCTTGTGACACAAGGTATTTATACCTAGTTTAGTGAGTTTATCTATAATTCCAGAGTGCGGGATGGTGTCAAAAGCCTTGGCGAGATCTAGATAGGCTGTGTGAACCACCTTACCTTCATCTACGGTTCTGGTGACTGCTTCAAAGAAGTCTATCAGGTTTAGGAGACATGATCTGCCTTTTACAAACCCAAACTGGGTGGGGTCCTGAGTTTGCAGATTAACAATGCCATTGTTTATAAGTTCCATGATGATACGTTCCATAGCCTTGCAGACTAGGCTCGTTAGGCTAATGGGGCAGTAGTTTCCGGGGTCTGTGGTGGCTCCCCCTTTGTGGAGTGGGATAACCATCGCTGTGTGCCATTCAGTGGGGACATAGCCTGAGGTGAGGCTATGATTGAACATGGTACTTAGGTGGGGTGCCAGTTCATTCCGTAGTTCATGTAGAACACAGCCTGGGATGTTGTCAGGTCCCATGGATTCTGTGTTCTTGGCTTTGGATAGTGTGTTTTTTACCTGTGCAGCCGTGATTACAGGAACTTTGCATTCTTCTGGTATAGAGATGGGCCCTTTAGGGGTTGACAGGGGGTAAAGTTAGCACTGAACCTATCTGCCAAGATGTTGGCAATATCAGTTGGTTCTGTATATTTAGTACCATTGTGCTGTAACTCTGAGCAGATCTGAGTGTTGCCATTGAGATTCTTGACATAGCTATAGAATGCTTTGTGGTTGTCAGTGGTGATTTTGTTTTCATAACTAGCTTTGGAGGATTTTATGAGGGATCTCAGCTTCTTACTGAGGCTGACCAGGGAGTTTCTCCAATTATGGGATTTTACTCTTTTTTTTTGCAACAGTTTCTTTCTTCTGTTGTAGAGTTTGTTTATGGCAGGGGACTACCAGATTGGCTTCCTTTTTTTGGAGGATAGCATCTTGGTTCTGTTAGGGATTGCACGATCCATGCACTCGTGTAAGTGCTTATAAAGTGCATTTGTTGTGTAGGATTCAGCAGTCATACCTCTATTGTCCATCAGCATGGGTGTCATGAAGTTTTCCACTTCTGTCTTAAGAAGCGTGAAGTTGGTTTTGGAGAAATTTTTTACTGTGGTTTCCCTAATGGGGGGTGGGGGAGGGATGTGGATGTCTAGGGTGATTAGCTTGTAGTCGGATCTGACCAACGAGCAATTGACCTCTGGTGTGGAGCACCGGTTGCCCATGTTGGTAATAACCAGGTCTAGGATATTGCTACCCCTGGTGGGGGTGTGGATAAGTTGATCCAAGGCATTGGAATTTATGAACTCGGGAAAACGTTGAGCATAAGAGTTGGTACATGAGTAGTTTTCCCAGTTAATGGTAGGGTAGTTGAAATCGCCCATTATTAGTGTTAGTTTGTACCCTAATATTTTCCAGTGTATCAAGAAATGAGGAGTGGCAATCCTGGGGCATGGTGGGGGATCTGTAGCAAGCTACAATTTGGATTGTGGTCTTGCCCAGAGTTAGTTGCACTTGGATAATCTTGGATGCATTATGCTGAGCAACTAGCCTGGAGGTGCGGATATCCTTAATGAATATGGACACGCCTCCGCCTTTAGTGTTTCGGTCCAGGTTAGGTGGCTGAAAGGTGTGGTATGAATTATAGCCTGGTAATGCAGGGGTACTCTCTGGAGCCAATTTGTAGTGCACAACAAAGGTGTGAAAGTTTGACCAGGTGACTGCTGAACAAATATCATTCAATGGAACATCTAGATGAAAAGGCAGAAGAAGTCACCATAGATCTAGTACAATGTGCTCTTGGAAGAAGTTCCAAGCCTCCCTGGGAATAAATGAAGGTGATACAGTCAGTGATCCATTTTGCCAGTGTGATTTAAGACCTTGCTTGACCTAATTTGTTAATCGAGAAGGCTATAAACAATTGGTCTAACTTCCTATGCTGCTTTGTTCTGTGTAGATAAAAACTACATTGTCTATCTACATCAAGGAGATGTAGAATATACTCTCCTTTGTTATAAAAATTTGGAAAGAATACTGGTAACCAAACTGATTGGTTAATATTGTTTTCCATGGCTACTTTAGACATAAAAGATGGCTTGGTACACAGTGAAACTCTGTCTTTATGAAAGATTATGCATGGAGGTTTGGAAGATTACACCTGTAGTTCAGAAATTCTCTTTGCTGAAGTAATAGCTACTAAAAAGATAGTCTTCTATGACAAAAACTTCAAGTTGCAACTAGCTGCTGGTTCGAATGGTCCTTGCGTTAAACTCTGCAGTAAAACAGTCAGGTCTGATGGTGGGGAAGAATCTTTAGTGGGTGGTCTCAACAAAACTGCCGTTCATAAATGCTCTGCACAATCTAATAGCAGATACGGATCGGGATTGGCTAATTGTATGAAAATTGGATACTGCTGTTAATTGAAGGTTGACAGTAGAAAAAATTTGCTATGCCTTTAAACAGGGTACTAAGAAAAAGAAAAATGTCTGAGACAGGTGCTGTGAAGGGATCAATATTTTTACTTGCAGCCCAAACAACAACAAACCTTTTCCATTTACTGTTACAGACCTTCTTAGTGGAGACTATTTGAGAGGCTGGAATGATGTTGTGAACTGGGTAGGCAAACCTCGACTGTCTCACTATGGCTGGAAGTGGAGAAACCATGCTGTCAGTTTGAAGGCATGAAGACTGGGATGCTGCAATCCTGATGGGTGAGAGAGGAGATTATGTCTCAGCTCCAGTATCCACAGAGGATATTTTAGATGACACCAGAGGAAGGGGAACCAAAACTGTCGAAGCCTGAAGGGGGCAATGAGGCTGACTGAGCTCTTCAGCCTGCTTGCCTTCTGAGGAAAGTTTGGGATAAGCATATAGGAGACCCAGGGGAGCCAATCGTGCACCAGAGCATCCCTCGGGGACTCCCCTGGAGCAGGGAAAAGAGCAAAGAACTTGCTGCATTTGTTGTTCAGGGGAAAAGCAAGGTTGACCCCAGCCTTTGAAGATCATGTTTTCCACTGACTGACTGAGGGACCACTCGTGTAGAATTGGGCTAGATCTTCTTAGTTTGTCTGCCAGCTCGTTGGTTTTCTCAGGAATGTGCATTGCAACCAGAAGGCAGTCTGAAGATATTGCCCATTCCCCACATCCTCATGGCCTCTCTGTACAAAGGGTAAGAATGGGTTCCCTCCTTGCTTGTTGATGTACCAGACTACAGACATGTTGTCGGTGTGAAAACCAATAGTCCCTAGAGGGAGAGTGTCCTGAAAAGCTTGCACTGTTAGGAGAACTGCTTTCATCTTGAGGACACTGACATGCATCCTGGTTTTAGGGGGGACCACCTGCCTTGGACCATCTTCCCCATGTAATGCCCCCTCCCACCCCAAATGGGAAGCATACGTGATCACTGTGGCTATTTGTGGGGGAATTGAAAAGGGCCTGCCTAAAAAGAGGTTGTCTCACTGAATCCACCAATGGATATGATGTCTGCAGACTGGTGTTTGGTAGAGTATACACCACTATACTGTTAATGTCCATTGAAAAATTTGCATGAAAAACCTTGGTGGAGGAACTAACAAAATCACTGCTAACATGGACCCCAGAACTTGCCAAGATTAGCCATCCGGGGGAGGGGGGGGGCTGGTGGGATAATAGTTCCTGAACTTGATTCCTCAGTATCACTATGTGGTGTAGGGGGAAGAGAAGCTATTTGATCTCTCTTGTTCAAATGTGTTGCTATGAATTCTACGTTCTGCACAGGAGTCAGATTGGACTTGTTTAAATTTATGGTAATGCTCAGGGAGTGTGAAAGTTGAATCACAATCTCTGGCTTGGACAAGTTGATGCCTCGTGGGAGCAGTAAGGAGCTAATAGTCTAAGTATGGAAACACCCTGCATCCTTTGAGTCTCATGTGAGCTGCTATGGTTGCCATGTACGTGACGAACACCAGGGGAGGCTGTGGTGAGCCCAAAGGGCAGTGTTCTGAACTGAAAGTGATAGACTCCCAGCTGAAAGCGCAGGTATCTCCTGGAGTGCCTGTCTATTTTGATGCGATAGTACGTATCCTTGAGACCTACTGAGCACATCCAATCGTCCTTGCCCAATAGGGGCAGAATGGACTGAACCGTAACCATTCAGAAAGAATAGTTGTGTAAGAACTTACCATAACCTTAGATGTCCTTCTCGTACATGTTTGCAGTATTCATAACTGTTGCTGCCTGCAGCACCAGACATCTGGCCAGTATACCAAAGTCTTAGGATCAGGGGTACGTGTGACGGTAAATGTCACAGCCATAAACGGACGTTGGCTATAAAAGTGATGTCTGCATGTATCCAATTCAGAAATGACTGCCGCATACAGTAGTACCCCTGGGAAGCAAGAAAGAGAAGCTTTTCAGACCCACATAAGCCATCAGGCCAGAAAGAACCTAATACAGGTTATGTGCCTGTTGCTGTGCCTTATCTGGATGGAAAGAAGGTAGGGAAATGCCACTCCAGATAAATAAACAGAGTAAGAGGGGGTAGGAGGGGGGGATTGAATACTGCAGCATGGAAGAGATGGACATCTATTTATTTACTTATAACATTTGTTTACCGGGAAAGTCCGACTTGGAACAAAACCAATTTTCGGTGGAGGCCTGGGGAGAAACACTCCAGTCGCATGACTTTGTAACAACTAAGGTTATGGTAAGTTCTTACACAACTATTCTATATAATCCTATTCTCATGTTGGAGTATTCATAACTGTAGAGAGAGTACCAAAGCTTTAGGTATGAGCCTGGGAGGTAGGTTGAGGGGCCTGGTTTATGAGACCATGTAAAATTGACCTAGCAGCCACAGTTCTGGCTCTAGAGATCAAATCTAGCTTGTAGTGCTTGGTAAGGGTATGGGCGGAGGACCAGGTTGCCACTTTTAGTATGGAAGCATAGTCCACCCCCCACCCCACCCCCCCAAAAAAGGCTGCTGAAGAAGCAGCTGCAATAATAGTAGAATGAGCTCTCACAATGGCAGTTAAATCTTTTCCATGAAAGGAATAACAAGTAGAGATAGCTTTAGAAATCCATGATGATATAGTCTGTTTAGAGATTGACGTTCCCAAGGCCCTTGGGTGAAAGGAGAAGCAGCTGCTCAAACTTTCTAATGGATTTGGTCTTGTCCAGGTAATACCCAAGTTGTCTACGAACATCCAAGGAATGTAGATTTCTTTTAGAGGAATTTTGAGGTTGAGGGAAGAAAACAGGATGGTTAATGGTCTGATTCAAGGACAGCCCATTAACCACTTTAAGCATGAAGGAAAGCAGAGGGAAGAAATAAAAACCCAAAAGGGTTTCTTATCTAAGCTCAGCAGTTGGAGGTACCCAATGAAAGGAGCAGTCTTCTAAGAGATTATTCTCTTACTATGGCACTTGAAAAAGTACAGTTTTGTACCTACCATAAATGTAGATGTTCGAAGATCCACATTGCTGCAGTCCTTACTTATGGGTAGTCCGCTGTCCTCGGTCGGCCCGAATACCAAAGTATTAGGCTGACGTTGGTCATGGGCGCCTAGATCTGACATCAGAGCGTCAGGGTATAAAGGCGCATGACCGACGTCATATCCTCAGTCTTTTCTTGCCCCAGATGTCAGAAGGCCAAACAAGAAAGGCCACAGCCAAAAACAGAATACCTCCCAAAAACAAGCCCAACAACAACCATCACCTAAAGCATAGCACCATGTCAAACTACAGTGGGGAAGGAGGGAGGGTAAATTGGACTGCAGCAATGTGGATCTTCGAACATCTACATTTATGGTAGGTACAAAACTGTACTATGTTCTTCATCTCACATTGCTGCAGTCCTTACTTATGGGTAGAATCCCAAAGCAACGGGAAAGGGAGGTTGGTAAATATCATAGAGCATTAGGGGCTGCTAAAATGCCCTGTAAAATTGCAGTGGCAAATCCAGCCCTAGACTTAGAATAAAGAGGAAGGTGGTAATGTTTAGAAAAAGTATGCACTGAACTCCAAGTAGCTGCCTCCAAAATGTCTTTGTAGCTACCCCTTAGAAAGGCCGTAGAAGTAGCAGTAGCCCTAGTGGAATGAGGCCTGATTCCAGCAGGAATCTCCTTACCATGATGGGAATAACAGAAAGAAATACAAAACCCAATCCATTTGGAAATAGTTTGTTTTGAAACAGGTTTACCCTGTGAACCCAAAGCAAAAGAAACAAACAACTGCTGAGACTGTCTGAACTCCTTGGTTCTGCTCAAATAATAACGCAACTGTCTGTGAATATCCAAAGTATGCAAAATTTTCTCCCTTTATTTGGGGTTTGCATAAAAAGTAGGCAAATGAATAGTTTGGTTTAAGGCCACACTAGAAACCACTTTAGGCATAAAGGAAGGATTAGTACGCAAAGATACCCTATCCTTATGAAAAATCAGGAAAGGCTCCACTGCCATGAGGGCCTGTAATTCAGAAACCCTTCTTGCAGAGGTAATGGCCAACAAAAAAGCAGTTTTCCATGACAAATACTTTAACTCGGCAGTAGCTGCAGGCTCAAAAGGCTGTAGAGTAAGTTTTTCCAACACAAAATTGAGATCCCAAGCAGGAGTAGGAGCTCTACGGGGGTCTTATATTCTTTGCCCCTCTAAGAAATTGCTTAAACAAAGGATGAGAGAATAAAGGAGGGTCACAATCATAGTGAGCAGAAATGGCTGCAGCATGGACCTTTATCGAGGAGAAAGACAAACCCTTGTCCAATAACTCAGTAAGATATTGAAGAGCAACACTTAAATCAGGTTTGGAGACATCAAAGTCCTTTCCTTTGCTCCAAATAAAAAATCTCCTCCATTTATCAGAGTAAACTTTCCTGGTACTAGGCCTCCTGGCCTCCAAAATAACATTCAAAACTTGTTGTGGAAGCTGAGACCCTCCAGAGTCTAAAACAGAATATGCCAGGCTGTTAGATGCAGAGACTGAATCTTGACATTGAGGAAGTGATTGCCCTCTTGTGACAAAAGGTGCGGAATCAAAGGCAGAGGCCATGGAGGTTCTCGTACTAAACTCCTCAGTAGTGGGTACCAGTGTTGTCGAGGCCAATCCGTGCTATCAAAATCATGGTTGGCTTGTCTTGTCTGGCCTTCAAAAGTACCTTGGGAAGAAGAGGCAGAGGTGGAAAGGCATATACATGCAGATTGTTCCAACTGAATGATAGAGCGTCCACCTTCCAAGCTGTGTGATGAAACATTTTTGTGCAAAACTTTGGCAACTGGCAATTTAGTGGAGAAGCGAACAGATCTATGTCTGGAGTTCCCCATAACACTGTCAACTTTTGAAATACATGAGGATCCAATTTCCACTCGTGAGGATCCACTATTTGTCTGCTCAACACATCTGCTAAGGAGTTCTGTGCTCCTGGTAGAAACCTTGCCTGAAGATTGAGGTGTAGATTGAGAGCAGTTTCCCACAAAATCATCGCTTGCCTGCAAAGAGGGTAAGAATGGGTTCCCCCTTGCTTGTTGATGTACCACATGACAGTAGTGTTGTCTGTTTGAATCAACACCTGCCCTGGGTGAAGTAAATCTTTGAAAGCCATCAATGCAAACTGGACTGCTAACATTTCCTTCAAGTTGATATGCAAATGTTGGAGTTTGACAGGCCACGTGTCTTGCACCCATTTTCCATTGAGGTGTGCTCCCCAAGCCTTGTACCAGGCATCTGTCGTTAGAATCTGACTCGCCTCTGGCCGGGTCACAGAGAGTCCCTTGTTTAGGTGACATTCCTGAGCCCACCACAAAAACTCCTTCTGAATGCAAGGTATTATCTGAATGACAGTATCTAGATCTTGGCAGTGCTGTGTCCATACATTTTTGAGATACCATTGAAGCTTCCTCATATGCAATTTGGCATTGGGAAGCACCAGAATACAAGATGCCATGAACCCCAAGGCTTGAAGGACTGTCCTTGCAGTCAGCCTGGACCGTAGAGACATTTGATGGAAATAAATAGAAAGGCTTCTTTGTTTGTCCGGGGTCAAAAAAGCCATCTGGGAAGCTGTATTCAGTCTCACACCCAGAAAGCACATGTCCTGAGAGGGTACTAGACTGGACTTTGTTTCGTTCACAGAATACCCTAGGCATCTTAACACTGCCATCACATACTGTAGATGATGAAGAAGTTCGTCCTTTTCTTGTGCAATAATCAGGCAATCGTCCAAATAAGGATAAATCTGTATTCCTCTTAGTCTGAAAAAGCTATCACTGGAGCCAGAACCTTTGTGAACACTCTGGGCGCAGTAGATAAGCCAAAGGGCAATGCAGAGAACTGATAATGTAAATTTCCAGCCAAAACGCAGGTACCTCCTGCAACTGGGCCTGATAGGAACATGAAGGTAAGCCTCTTTGAGATCCAGAGTAACCATCCAGTGATCTTTTCCCAACAGAGGTAAAAGTTGTTGTAAAGTCAGCATCTTGAACTTTGGAATGTCCAGGTAAGTGTTGAGGATAGATAAATCCAAAATTGGTCTCCACGTGTTCCCTTTCTTTGGAACTAGAAACAGGCGAGAATAAAATCCTAGGCCCACTTCTGACAGAGGAACTGGCTGTATAGCTCCTATTTGAAGAAGTAAAGAAATTTGTTTGTGAGCCTCTATCCTTTGCCGAGGAGGGACGTCTGGGATGCCCTTGAAAGGAGGCATGGTATGGAAATAGAACTTGTAACCTCGGTTTATAATGTCCAATACCCATTTGTCCTGGGTGACTAAATGCCAATTTTGTTTGAAAAGAGCCAACTTTCCTCCCAAAGGAGCTGCCAGGCAAGAAGAATCTGGCAGCTGAAAATGCAGGTCATTGGGCCTGTTTACGAAAGGACTGGCCCCTGCCCTCACCAGCAGATTGAGCAGGCGAACTCCATTGTCTCGGCCTGAAGGTACTCTGAGCTCTGCCCCTACCACGCCTAGATCTACCCCTAGACTGAGAATCAGAAGAAGGGTACGTCCACCCCTTAGTAGGCCAATTTCTACTAAACTTTGGAGGTTGTACCTGCAAAAATCTTTAACAGTCTGCATAGACTTAGCCTTGTCTTCCATTTTCTTTAAGACTGACTCCACAGGAGGACCAAACAAAACTTCAGACTGTAAAGGGGCATCCAGAATTCTAGACTTAACATGCTCAGACAAATTCTGATCCTTAAGCCAGGCATGCCTACGAATAACTGAACCAGTGGCAGCCACCCTAGAAGAAGCCTGTAAAGCATCAAAACCACATTGCAAAGAGTGCTTTCCCACCTGTTCAGAAACATGCACTAAATCCTGCAATTCTTTACACTCCATGCCCTCTGCCAAAGCATCCACTTTAGATCTTAGCTGAGAAAGGAGGAAATTCTGATACTTCAACATATGAAACTGGCAGTTCAAAGCTCTCATTGCTAAAGTAGAAGAGGTATACACCTTCTTACCCCATCTATCCAAAGCTCTAGCTTCCTTATCCAGAGGAACCGGATTCTTAACAACAGAGGCTCTAACACCCTTAGGCCCCTGACTAATAGTTTCTGGGTCCGCCCTAGGACTCTTATAAAGATATTTATGAGCCTCAGGCACCCTGTAATACCTGTCCGGTTTAACTGGAGCAGGAGGCACAGAATCTGGATTAAGAGAAGCTTCCGAGAAAACATCTGAAACAACATCCAAAACCGGAGGTATAGCTAAGGGTCTATGCTGTGGTAAAACAAGAACTCCCTAAGTCTCTTCCGTGAATCAGAGTAATCCTGTCCTTCCCACTTAAAATGCTCCCTCATGGAATGCAGAGTTTCTGAAAATGAAAAATCCTCTGGAGGAGAAGCAGAAGGAGTGGAATCCTCTGCATCAGAATCAGAATAAGGAGGGAAATCTTGAATGTCCTCAGCAGAAGACTCTGAATCATCTGAGGCCTGCTCCAAACTTTCCAACTCTGGCTCCATCCTGGGCCTCTTATCAGGAGGGGGCATAGAACCTCTAATTAAAGTAATCAAATCCTCTGCCATTTTAAGTATGTGCTTTTTAGGCACAGACCCTGAAGAACCAGAACTGACACCAGAGGAAGGCAAAACAGACCTGCCCTTAGAAGGAGCCTTAGAAACAGTAACAGAAGGCCTAACCACCTTAGGCATAGAAGGGAGAATAGTAACCTGAGAGGCCCCTTCAGCCTGACCTGCCTCCTGAGAGGCCACATCATGTAAAATCAAAGTTTCCCCCTGGGACTCAACAGAAACTTCAGCCGGATCCACCTGTTCAGCTGTAGCTTCTAAAGATCCGGCGTCCGTAACGGACGAATCATCCTGCCTAGGCTTTAAAGATTTGTCTTTGTGCTTCTTAGTAGAAGCAGGCGTCGGAACATCCGACGGCATATTATAATTACACCTCTTGCCAAAGACTAACCTAGCGCAATCTAACCTCCGTTTTATAGTGCGCTTATTAAACCTAGCACAAAACAGACACCCAACTACGTCGTGCTCCGGTCCCAAACAAGGAATACAAAGTGAGTGGTAATCCCTATGCGGTATCTGTTTCCCACAAGAAATACAATTATTCACTTTTTCTGACATCCGGTAAGTAACTGAGGCAAGAAAAAAACAAAAATATTCCCCAACGGGGTACTTAGCCCAACTTGGTATCGGTCTGAAACTCCGAAAACGAAAAATTTCAGAACGCCGAACGGCACTTGCAACGCTGCTTCTGCATCGGACCATGCGGCAAAAAAGACTGAGGATATGACGTCGGTCATGCGCCTTTATACCCTGACGCTCTGATGTCAGATCTAGGCACCCATGACCAACGTCAGCCTAATACTTTGGTATTCGGGCCGACCGAGGACAGCGGACTACCCATAAGTAAGGACTGCAGCAATGTGAGATGAAGAACATCTGGAAGAGTCCTGTCTGTGGATCTGAAAGTCTGTCCAAGTACTACAATGTGATTGGTCTGCCACACCAACAGACAAGCAGCGGGAGAAGTTCTGAGCTTTGGTAAACTACCACAGAGGGAGAGGGTAGCAAGCCTCTATTACACATATGCCAATAAGGCAGTATTGTTTGTTGAACATTTGCAATTTCCTATAAAAGTAAATATTCAAATTCTTCACTGCTGCAGTAGCCTATGATTTATATCTTGCCAAGGATACAGCAAACTAGTCATGTTCCAAAAGCTTCCATCCCTTCCCCCACTGTCGCTCTGACTGCTTATTGGCCGAGCTCTTTTTGGAAGGAGCAATATAAAAACAGAAAGACTGCCCAAAAATCTTCAGGGCTTTCTTGCCCCTGGAATAAAACATGGGGAACTTGACAAGAACTAATCAAGATATACACAATAACAGAACAGCTTCATACCCCACCAAAATATTTACAAAGGGGGTGGAGAGTGGGTGCATCTACTGCAATACTGAAGAATCTGAATATCTACTGTTATAGGTAAGTGCAACTTATACAACTGTACTATACTCATAATTCTCACTGCTGCAAGTAGCCTATGTGTAGATTACCGTAACTTTATCCAACCTGGGAGGAGGAGGGATAAGGGTTTAGAAGCCCCTGGAGAATGGTCTTAGCAAAGCCTGCTCTGGACCTGGAAAAGGAATCCAGTTTTTAGTGCTTTGTAAAAGTACAGATGGAGGACCAAGATGATGCCTTTACAATGCTTCTAGACCCCCCCCCCCCTTTCCAGTATGCCATCATAGATGCTAAGGCTCTAGTATAGTGTGAATTAACATGGCCTAGAATACATTTACCAAGGTGAGAGTAACAAATCCAATAGTAGAAGACAAACACCTAGAAATAATCTGTTTAGACATGGGATGACCTATTTTTTTAAGCCCCAGAATATGAAATAAATAGATGGTTAGCTTTCCTTAAGGAAACAGATCTGTCAGAATAGTACTGGAGTTGACAATGCATATCTAGAGTGTGTAGACTCTTTTCTCCCTTATTATTTGGACTTGAATAGAAAACAGGGAGACTGGTAGCTTGATTCAATGTAAACTCTGAAACAGAAACCTGGTTCAAAGCTGTTAGCACCCCAGTCGCACCATGTTACTCATCTTATCATACATTCAGACCCCAAACTGTGGGCAGCAAAGCAAAAGGAGGTGGAGTTTCAATATATATTAAAGACATACACACCTCCATGGCTGATCAAACATTATGACGCACAGGAGACACTCCAGGTGCAGTTAACCGTTGACAAGATCCTGATTCAAATCATAGCTAGCTACAGACCCCCAACTTTTACTCAAGATGCCCACTCCACCTATCTGGACCTCTTTGAATCAATAGGGATTCAACCCTTTACCCTGATCCTGGGTGACTAACTATTCAACCATAGATTGGAAAAACTACTCATGCCAAAACACAAATGCCCAGAGATTCCTCGATTTTGTCAATGTAAATGCCTTTGACCAGCTGGTCGCAACCCCCACAAGAGGTGATAATATCTTAGACTTGGTATTAACCAATATGATTAACCACTGCAGCATCCCTACAGTGTCATCCTCCCTGGCAAGATCTGACCACAAAGCGGTCACTTTCGAAGTCACTATCTCCCCCGACCCCCCCCCCCCCAGCTAGGGCCAAACATAAAAACTTCTCCAATGCTGATTACAACATCCTGAGGGCAGGTATAAACAGCTTCACCCCCGTAGGAACTGGCACAAATGTTCAAACCTACACCAAAGTACTATACGAGTATGTATACAGCTGCAAAGAATCAGGAATACCCAACAGGACAAAACCCTCCTCTCCTCAAGGAAGAGTAAACATGTCAGGTGGACATCTGCAATAAATAAACACTGTAATAAAAGGAAAAAATTGCTGTCCAGGACCAAGAGGGAGCAGGTGCCTAATTGGATGCAATCACTCCTTAGCCTGAAAAAGCAAATAAGAGCATTAGTGAAATCCTCCAAAGCAAACTTCAAGTCCAAACTGGCCACACCTACTAAAGACAATCATAAGGCCTTCTTGACACATGTCCACAATCACAAAGGAATGACTCAGATCTGCTCAGAACTGATGGTCAAGGACACCACATACACAAATGCTACCAGCTGGAAGACAGGCTCAGTGAAAACTTCACCCCCCTCTCCCTCCTAATCAGTAAATCAGGACAGCCCCTGACCCCCCCTCCCCTTATTTCTAGGGAGCAAGTCATCACTGCCCTCTCAAAGGCAGAAAATAAAGCCTCCATGGGACCAGATAACATCCCAGGCTGCATCCTACATGAAATTACAAAACTACTAACACCTTACAAAACAAAAAACAACCAGACAGAGTCACGGCAGACTAACTGCATACACTGGAGCTTTTAATGGTGCTTCTGGTACCTCGGCATAATTGCCTTCAAGGAATGAATTATACACCAACCAAGCAGTTAATTTATATGAAACAATTGACAGACCTCATCCAAATACACCCAATTACAATGTGACAGTGATCCCTACACCAATAAATATTCAAACAGAGCACCTTCAAATACGATGCTTACAACGTACTCTTGTAACATACAAAAATACAAAACTCGATATACAAAATACTCCATAATATTTTTCACACATTGAGATTTATCTCTAAATTCATGCCATTTGGTTGTACAATCTTATAATTTACAATAATAAGAAGTTATGTACTCACCATAACGTTCCATCTGAGTAGGTAGCTTCATTTGTCTGCAACCTGTGGGTCTTGGATCCGATATCGGATCCGAGCCAGCAACTTGTTTCATAGCTAATGGATCTGAGCTCCTAACTCCTCCCCTCACCCATAATCCCCTGCCAACCCTCCATGACCTCAGATCAAGTTTGCCCCTCAATATATACCCAAAAAGGGTATTCCAACTTACATAGATCCACTGAAGGCCAGGGGGAAGGAGGGGGGGGTGGTTGCAGACAAATGAAGCTACCTACTCAGATGGAACGTTATGGTGAGTACATAACTTCTTAATCTGAAGTAGGGACTTCATTTGTCAGCAACCTGTGGGACAGAGTCCCCAGCTACCTGAATCTTGGGTGGCCATCATGGAAGGATATTGGAGCACAAGAGAGCCAAAGGATGCTCTCCCTCTAGAAATCACATCCAGTTTGTAGTGGTTAATAAAGGTATGAGATGAGGCCCAAGTGGCTGCCGAACAAATATCATCCAATGGAACTCTAGATTTGAAGGCCGCAGAAGTAGAGATGGAACGAGTGGAATGTGTGCGAACTCCTTCAGGTGCGGGTCTCCCAGAAGCTTGGTACGCTAGCAGGATACATTGTGAAATCCAGCGTGATAGACAGATTTTTGATACTGCTTTCCCCAAATTAAATTTGGCAAAGGAAATGAACAGCTGGTCGGATTGTCTGTGACCAGCTGTTCTATGAGTATAAAAACGCAGCTGCCTATGAACATCTAATGAGTGCAGCTTATACTCTCCTTTATTCTGATATTTAGGAAGGAAGACCGGTAAATTTATGGATTGATTTATATTGGTTTCTGATGCTATTTTGGGAAGGAAGGAGGGATTGATCCTGAGGTACACTCTGTCCAGATGAAAGATCAAATAAGGAGGCTTCACAGAAAGAGCTTGAAGCTCCAAAACTCTTTTCGCAGAAGTAATGGCTACAAGGAATGCTGTTTTCCAGGACAAGTATTTGAGATCTACTGAAGCAGCAGGTTCAAAAGGTGGAGCAGTCAGGGCTTGAAGAACGAGTGAAAGATCCCAAGGTGGTACGGCTTCTTTTATAGGGGGTCTAAGCAAAAAGGTGCCCTTGTGAAAGGTTTTACACAATTTGGCAGACATCAAGGGCCCTGTGTCATGTCCCACATGGTAATGGGAGATGGCAGCCAATTGCACTTTGACAGTTGAGCAACTAGCGCCTTCCTGAAAAAGTTTGGTTAGGAAGTCTAATATGGTTGGAAGAGGAGCCGTAAAGGGATCTAGATTATGATGCTCCGCCCAGACGGAGAAACGTTTCCATTTACTGCGGTACACTTTCCTGGTGGAGGGCTTATGCGCTGCCACAAGGATGGCTTTGACTGGTGAAGAGATACCGGGAGTCCTAACTAGGAGTGGAACTGGAGCAACCAAGCCGTCAGCTTCAGATTGTCCAGATTTGGGGTCGGTAAGTCCGACGGATGGGAGATTAGATCCGGACGGGGATCCAGAATCCAAGGGGGATTCACTAGGTGAGACCACAGGTAAGGGAACCAAATTTGCCGAGGCCAGAATGGGGCAATGAGGATCATCCTGCTCCCCAACTGCGAGGCTTTCTGTAAGAGCTGCAGCATCAGGGGTAGAGGAGGATAGGCATAAAGTAGATCGGGTGGCCAAGCATGCACCAGCACGTCTCTTGGGGTTTCCCCTGGAGGGGGAATCAGAGCGAAGAAATTGCCGCATTTGGTGTTTGAGGGAAAGGCAAAAGGATCTCAGCAGGGTTGCCCCCATATTGCGAATATCTGCTTCGCTACTAGTAGGTTGAGAGACCTCTAATATGGGGGTAAGAAGGGTGCGGCTGAGTTTGTCCGCTAGGATGTTGGCCCACCCCGGAATGTGCGTTGCAATCAGAAAGTGGTTGGTGGAAATCGCCCATTCCCACACTCTCATGGCTTCACGGCATAGAGGGTAAGACCCGGTTCCCCCCTGTTTGTTGATGTACCACACAACCGACATGTTGTCCGACTGAATTGCAATCGTTCCTACGAGGAGGAGATTCTGAAGTGCTTGCAACGCGTACAGCACCGCTCTCATCTCCAGAACGTTGATATGCAGGGAGGTCTCTGTATCGTTCCACGTGCCTTGGACGGTCCTGCCTGAATAATGCCCCCCCCCCACCTGAGGCGGGAGGCGTCCGTGGTCACCGTGGCGAGAGGGGGAGAGGTGCAGAAGGGTCGGCCCGTATGGAGGTCCGGAGCATGGAGCCACCATAATAGAGCCCTCCTGCAAGCCTTGCTGATAGCAATGGGGTGATGGAGAGGAAAAAACAGAAAGGACCATTGTACTAGAAGGGTCCACTGCAGTACCCGCATTTTCAGACGGGTGCATGGAAGGAGCGTTATCGCTGACGCCATGGAGCCCAGCGCCCTCAGGACCAATTCCGCCGGTGGGGTCTCTGATTGGAGGATGGCCCGCACATGAAGTTGCAAATTCCGTAGTCGTTCCGACGTCAGGAAGGCTCGTAGATCTCTGGTGTCTATTCTGGCTCCTATGAATTCTATGACTTGTGTCGGGGCCAGAAAGGATTTGTCGGCATTGATGGTGATGCCTAACTGTGGGGCTAGGCCGAGAAAGAAATCTCTGGCTGAGCAAAGTAGATGCCTTGTTGGGGCGGTCAGGAGCCAGTCGTCCAGGTACGGAAAGACCTGTATTCCCTGGAGTCTCAGGTGGGCCGCAATCACTGCTAATACCTTGGTGAACACCCTGGGGGCTGTGGTGAGGCCAAAGGGAAGGACCCTGAACTGGTAGTGACTGGCTCCCAGCCAGAAGCGGAGGAACCTCCTGGATCATCTGTCCATTAGAATGTGGTAGTACGCATCCTTGAGGTCCATAGAGCACATCCAATCGTTCTCCCTTAGAAGGGGGAGAATAGATTGAAGAGTGACCATTCAGAATTTTTCCTTGGTTACCGACAGGTTCAAACGGGACAGGTCTAGAATCGGTCTCAAGTCCCCCGTCTTTTTTGGCACCAAAAAGAACCTGGAGTAGAACCCTAATCCGAGCTGGTCTTGGGGGACGGGCTGGATGGCTCTTTTTCTTAGCAGCTGCTGAATTTCTGCGGCTGCAGCCTCCCTCTGATCGGGTGGTACATCGGGGAGGTTCTTGAATTTGGGGACATGAAGTAATGGCATTTTGTATCCTCTGGATATAATTCGAAGCACCCAGTGGTCTGTCGTGATGGACTCCCATGCCGCTTGGTGCTCCGAGAAGTGCCCCCGACTGCCTCCAGAGTGGAGCAGTCGGGCAACCCTTCAGGGCTGCTGCGTGGGCCGGTCAGAGAAAGGTTCTCTGGACCCAAAGTTTTTCGGAGCCCCTCTGCCTCTGGGGCGGCATCCTCCCTGTCCTCCTCTGCCACGGAAGGACTGGTTGTCCGGAGCGGGTTGGGAATGTTGCGATTTCTGGAACCACATCTTCCTCTGACCCTTTTGGTTCTTCGAAAAGGACCGCTGGGGAGCAGAGAAGCAGACTCTGACGGCAGACAGCGTCTTCCCATCCTTCTCACTCTGGACAAGTGTCTCGTGAACCGTTTTGCCAAACAGGGCAGAACCATCGAAAGGGGCGTTCGCAAAGGACGCTTTAAAGGGCTCCGCAAAGTCACAATGACGGAGCCAGACCTAACGTCTCATGACTAGGCCCACTCCACTAGCTCTAGTGGCTCCCTCGGTGGCGTGGGACAATAGCCGCATAGAGGTATTTGAAATGGATCTCAGAGTGGCCATTCGGGTGGAGTACAATTGTTTGTCTTCCGCCGACAAGGACTCAGGGGGGGAGGCAGCGTATTCTTTGATAAGATCCCGCTGCATCCTGATGACATGTGCCATATAGTTCAGAGACCTTACCGAAAAAGTTGCTGAACTAAAAACTCGCTTCCCTAAGCGGTCCATCAAGTGGGACTCCTTGCTCGGTGGATGGACTGAGGGGCTCTCCTGAGCTAGTTCCCTCTTCGTGGCTGCCGCCGTCAACATGGCATCTACGGGAGGACCCTTGCTCCAGTGTGACCGGTCTGCGGGGGGGGGCTTAGTATCCTGTCCGGGCGTTTGGGTATTGGCTCCACGGTGTCCGGGTCCTTCCACGCCCTGGTGGTAATAAGGTCCAGCAAGGGGTCGGCAGGAGGGGACACCCAAGAGGTAGACGGGCCTGCTTCGAATGCCTCCAGAAACATGGACTCATCGGAGGAAGACTTGGGGGTAAACCAACCCACCTCTGATCCTCAGCATCTCCATGATGTCTCCAAAGGAGACATCCTCAGGGGGTGATCTTGGGGAGCCTTCCCCTTCATCCAAGTCCGTGTCCTCAGTTAAGGACTCAGGGGAGTCCACGTGCCTCCTCTTGCACTTGTGCTTGCGGGGCACTTCCTCGGGGGGGGCTGTCCGAGGAGGTCTCCTGCTCCAATGGAACAACCTGGGACACTGAAGCAGGCTGTCCCTGAGGCCGAGTGATGGAAGCCTGGCCCAGCAGAGAGGGAGTGCAGGGTGGAGCCAAGACAAGGGCCGGGGGGTCCGGATGCTCTCGACAGAGCCCTCTCCACTACATCGAAGGCCGAGGGGGAACCGCTCTCCCTGGGCTCCGAGAGCCGGCTCCCACTCGGATCCGATGAAGGGATCGGAACCGGCGCCGAGACCATCGGATCCGAAGGACCAGTGCGCTCCGACCTGGACGGAGCCGAAGGCACACTGAATCCCTCAGATCCGAAGCTTGGGCCACAGTTCCGAGAGGTCAGACCCGACAGACTCGAGGGCAGGGTCGGATCCGAAGTACCAAGTACGGTCGGTGCCGACCCACCCCCAGCTCCGACGCTGCTCGGCTCCGAACGCTCCGAACCCGGGTAACGGGTCGGAGAAGGAGCAATTGGAGCGAAAAAGGGTGTCGAGCTCCCCCCGAAGGGGGGGGTGGGGGAGGCAAGAGCACTCCCATCTTCAGCTGGGCCTGGATGAATCTTCGCATCATCCGGTCCAAGTCTGCATCAGACATGCTGAATGTTGATCTCGAAGAGGCCACCGAGGCAGGCCTGGAATGCCGCCTCGATGACCTCAATGGAGATCGGGCTCCTCCTCCTCGGGCCCTGGGGAGAAACAAGGAGATCGGAGCCGAGGAGGAGGAGACCTATAAGCAGTGGAGGGAGAAGCCCGCTTAGCTGGCGGGGCCGAAGCGGAGGCCTCGGCCCGCCGCTTGTGGTGCTTCTCCCTCCGTTTCTCTCTCCTAGCCTCCCTGTCCTCCGGCGCTTTAGCGGGAGTTTGAGTCCCGGCCGAAGGAAGGGGGGCAGGAGTGGCAATAACCACAGCCTGTGGTAGTGCCACAGGAGCAGCGGAGGCCGGAGCCGAGTCCGGGGGCAATAGTCCCGCCAGGACCAGCTTCGACCTCTGCTCTTTCAGTGCCCTGGAGTTGAACGCTGCACAAATGGTACAGCCTGAGGTGAGGTGTTCAACCCCAAGGCACCGAACGCACTGAGTGTGGCCATCAGCCGGGGAGAGCTTATGGCCACACTCGGTACATTTAGAAAAAATGGCTTTTGGGGCCTCAGCCATACTTTAAAGAAAAAGGAGTGCTACACAAACACACAGGCCCCAAAAACACAAACACACACACACACACTCAGTAACGACCAGCGAAGGGAGGGAAAAACTATGTAAAAAAATAAATATTACAGGGAACCTAACTCTTACACACTTTTTTAAAATTAAAGTACAGAAAATTTGACTAAGAAAAAACAGACTTAACCGACGATTTCGCTAGAGTTCAAAGGAATCCAGCCATCCACAAGCGCGGCAAACTAGATCTGAGGTCATGGAGGGTTGGCAGAGGATTATGGGTGAGGGGAGGAGCTAGGAGCTTGGATCCATTAGCTATGAAACAAGTTGCCGGCTCGGATCCGATATCGGATCCAAGACCCACAGGTTGCTGACAAATTAAGTCCCTACTTCAGAGCCCTAGTTTCCAACTCTAACAATTTATGCATAAAATCATTACAAACACTTTGAGGTTTGGCTAAAACATTAAAGACAGAACTACTATCAGAGCCTGCATGTGCTGAATGAAAATGTTGGGCAACCATACCACTTTAGTGGGTGTGCAACCACACCCTATGAGATGCACCACTCCACAAGAACAACAGTCAAAATGGTCAGTGGTCCTATATTTCTTACCATTAATAATACTATTTACATTTTTCATTTTTCCACAAATCTTACATTTCTCACAGGGGTAGCATCCCAAGTTAACCTTCTCCACTTGATGATGCTTTGAATTTAACATTTCTTTTAAATTTAAAAATCTGCCATACGAAAAAAATACCCTTTTTGGAAAAATCTCTCCCAACACTTCATCCTGACCAATAACAGACCACAAATTGTTGACCAAACTTCTCATATCAGAAAAAGGAGAAAATCTACTGACAAAATAAATTTGATTTCCACTAACATGTAATGCCCTGCATGTTCAAATCTGCCCAACATTCCACCCTGCTGCCCAACTCAAAACCCCCTCTAACACCCACTCTTTTAGTCCTCTAATCCTGGCTCCAGCCTTACTTAAAACTCCCACGAAATACCCCCTGCTTAATAGCTTCTCCCTAACTTTACAAAACTCATTTTCCACTTGCAACTTTTCAGAAGTATTCTTAAAAATGCGTTTATATTCCCCATAAGGTAATGAATTTAAGAGATGAGGGGGATGCATACTATTAGGATGAAGAACACTGTTCACTGCTGTGTTCTTACTATATGATCTAAATTGCACTCTACTGCCCCCACCCACATACACTTCAGTGTTAAGAAACTGCATCACTTGCCTATTCACTCTATATGTAAATTCCAAACCACAATGATTCTTACCTAGCTTCTCCATAAACATTTCAAATTCCCTTACTTCCCCATTACACACAAAAATTAAGTCATCAATACATCACTTATAAATGTTGAGAAAAAAAATTGAAGAATAAACATGTAAATTTTCAAAATAAGCTATAAAAATGACAGCATGTGAGTGGGGGCATAAGTCGTCCCCAAAGCAGTGCCTTCCTTTTGCAAAAAAATGTAATTCCCAAAAACAACAAAATTGTGTGCAAGAGAAAATTCCATGAGCTGCACTAGGAAAACTATATGGGGACCCTCACCTAACATTTCTCTACTGCCCACTAACGCTGATGCTCATGTACAATGCTTTCACATCAACACAAGCCCAATAAAAATCATTTTGCCATTCTAGTCCCTTTACCAATTCAGAAAACCTCCTAGTGTTCTTAATAAGGAAGATAACTCTGGATAAATAACCCTTTAAGTGGGCATTCAAAAAGATGCTCACATTTTGCAAATAAGCCCCAACAGCAGAAACTATGGACCTACCTGGAGGCTCCAACATTTGTTTATGTATTTTAGGTATTGCAAAAAATCTGGCATCTCTCGGGTGCTTGATATGCAGTTTCCTGACTATCTGTAGCAATAAGAAATCCTAAACGCTCTCCCCTTTCTAGCAGTTCCAACAAGGTCAAGTTGTACTCAGACAACGGATTGACATGGAGTTTCTGATAAATTTTGCCATCTGACAACAAACCTGTAATCATTTTATTAAAACCAGATCTGGTCATAACAACCCAGTTACCTCCCTTGTCAGCTTGAGTAAAATCATAATCCTTATTTAGTTCACAAAGTTCATTTAAAGCTAACCATTCATTCTTACCTAGATTATAACGGTTTCTTTGATTAATGAACTTGGTGTATTCAAATTCCACCTGTCTGCACAACACACACTCAAAACCGCTTGTCACTAGAGGTTTTAGGGGGAATAAATGTGCTAACATGTGGGACCAGGGGCACAAAAAGTCTACCATAGCCCATAACAAAATCTTCATGAGAACCGTTACCCACTTCATCAATATCATCACGCAAAAAAATATCAAATATATCATTCTCATACATTGATAAATCCATGAGAGAATCATCATTTTCAATTTTGTTAAAAAAAAAAACTTTAAGCTGCAACTTTCTACAAAAGCCTTTTACCTACAAAAGGAAGTTCGTCAGAGTGGGAATATGAGTAGGAACAAATTTATTTCCTTTAAGCAATACATTTCTAGCATCCTTTCCAAAGACTAAATCAGACAGGTTTACAATATTTAAATTATTATTAACAGATATGTCATACATACCATTTATCACATAGCCAACAACTACAAAAAAGACTGTCCAAACAATGTCCATTCTTCTTGGTCTGAAAGTTAATTCTTCCTGTATTTGCCCAGGGTTTTTTGCCCTCGCCCTTTTCAATAAGCAGGGCTGGAATGGTGGTCTGTTGCTACAAACCCCACTTGCTACCTAACTTCGTCATTCAGGTTTTCGAACAAAACACTCTGTGTGTCAGCTGTTTCATACAAATTAACAGCTTGGTTGGCGTACAATTCATCCCTTGAAGGCAATTCTGCCGAGATATCTGAAGCACCATTAAAAGTTCCAGTTTATGCAGTTAATCTGCCATGACTCTGTCTGGTTGTTTTTTTGTTTTTGCATCCTACATGAACTCAGGCAGGAATATGCAGCACCATTAGGCACCCTATTCAACCAAAGCTGAAGTGCTGTCTTTCTCCCAACCGAGTGGAGGACAGCCACTGTCATCCCTTTGCACAAGAACCCACCGATCCAGGAAATTATAGACTCATCAGCCTAACTAGTCTGATCTGCAAGACCATGGAACTCATTAACAAGGAAATTGGTAACCTCCATACACTTAATCCCACACAGTTTGGTTTCATCAAGGGGAGGGTCATGCCTGTTAAACTTGGTTGACTTCTTTGAGAGAGTCACCAAAGCCATGGACGAGTGGAAGACCGTGCACACCGCCTACCTTGACCTGGCCAAAGCCTGCGAAAATATTTCCTACTTGGGTATAATAGATTAACTCTCTCAACTAGGCATCAATCCATATGTTACCAGATGTGTAGCAAACTGGCTCACTGATAGAACCCACCTAATCAAAATAGGGGAAGCCATCTCAAGCAGTAGACCCACAATGAGCAGTACACCCCAAGGTCTTGGGGCCTCTGTTGTTTGGGATATACTTTTTTGAGCAGCAAGCCAAAACCAGTGGGCTATGGCTGACCATGTTTGCAGATGACTGCAAGCTGGGCACTGTCATCAATTCCCCTAATGATGTGGACATCCTCCAAGAGGGTCTCACCCAAACAAATGACTGGTGCCAGAAACATGGCCTCAAACTAAATGTCAAGAAAAATGCATCATCATCCCCTTTGGGGGGAATGATGCCACCAGAGATTATCACATTAATAACAAGGTTCTAAGCACGCAATCAGTCGTGAGGGACTTGGGCATCCAGGTTGATAGCAAACTCACTTTTGACCACCTTATTGCCTCCAGTGTATGGAAAAGCTTTCTACATGGCCCATCTCATTAGGAAGCGTATCTCATCCAGGGACATTTTATTGATTGATTGCTTTATTTATTGACATTTGTTAACCAGGAAAGTCCACTGGGAAAAGCTCCACAAACACTGTACAATACAAAAGAATAAAAACATATATAATCTTACAAAAAAGGTACATATGATTGTTGGAACAGGTGCGTATATTTACAACATATGGAAACGGTGTTTCCTTGTAATAATGGCATTGAATTACACAAATATAGTCGCACATACAATATCGATTGTATTAAAAATAGAGAAAGGCTGGTAATGAAAATCTGAAAACATAGGGGAAAAAAATTTGTGTTAAAAAATAATAGTAGTAAAATATCTAAGTAGAAATAGAAAAATAGCATTGCAATCATCAGACAGGCCTGAGCATCCAAGTGCTTCGGATTATGCGGAACATCCGCATTTAATGGCGAGCAAAGCCACTGCTCTGCTGTTCTGCACTGAACAGCTGTGGCTTCGCTACAAGGATTTTGATTGGTTTGTGTACCGCAATTACTGTCAATCAGCACTGTGGTATACAAACTAATGCAGAGCTCTGCTGCTCTTCCGCATTACACAGCATTGGCTGTGTGCCACAGCTTTTGATTGGCTCATAGACCTCATTTACAACCAATTGCGAACGCTTACGAGCCAATCAAGTAGAGAGTCTCAGGAGGATGGGAGCATTAATGAGAGCTCCCCAATACTAGCCAATCATGTTCCGGGAAGCCTTTTTGTGCCAAAATAATGGCTTGAAAAAGGCTTCCAGGAATCGGGGATTTGACTTTTTAGGTCCAATATCTTGGAAAGAAGACCGGGAAGAAGGAAGGAGAGGATTGAAGACATTGGGAGAAGGAAGGTGCAGACTGAAGACATCGGGAGTCAGGACTCTGAAGCGGCCAGAACAGAAGGCTGAGGTTTTATTTTGCTGCTGCTCGCTGCTAGACTACCATCATCATCACAGTTTGTGTCATGGTCATCATGGTGGATTATTTGTGCTGCTGGAGTCTTTGGCTAACTGCATAATGCGCCGGTGCTGTACACCTAGGCAAAGGTAAGTGTTTTGGCTGCAAGTATTTCCCTTGAGAATTGGTATGCTAGCACAGATCCTGTTATTCTAGCAACTTTCCAAGTTTATAAGAGCAATATTTAGTGTCTGTAATTTTGTGCTGCTTGTTTCTAGTGTCTCTGAAGTCTGACAGAAACTGAGCAATTGTATGCCAACACAGATGCTGTTATAAACTTAAAAAGTTGCTAGAATAACAGGAATATTTAAAGTTTCTCTATTTTTCCACTGCTTCTCCCCTAGTATGATTCTGAAGTCTGAAAGTAATTGAGCAATTGTGTGCCAACACAGGTCCCGTTATTCTAGCAATATTTCTAAGTTTATAAGAGCAATATTTCCAAGGTTATAACAGCAATATTTAAAGTGTCTCTATGTTTGTGCTGCTTGTCTCCCTAGTACGTCTCGGACAGCAACTGCATGCAAAGCCATGTCCTGGTATTCTAGCAACTTTCTACGTTTATAAGAGCAATATAAGTTTATAAGAGCAATATTTAAAATGTCTCTCTGTTTGTGCTGCTTGTTGCCCTAGTAAGTCTCTGAAAGTAATTGCCATTTTTTTGTTTTGCAGAAGCTGTATGCCAAGCCAGGTCCTGTTCTACCAACTTTCTAAGTTTACAATAGCAATATTTAAAGTGTCTCTGTGTTTGTGCTGCTTGTCCCCCTAGTACATCTCACAGTAATTGCCATTTTTTTTTTCTTTGGAGAAACTGAATGCTGACAGATCCTGTTATTCTAGCAATATTTCTAAGTTTATAAGAGCAATATTTCCAAGGTTATAACAGCAATATTTAAACTGCCTCTATGTTTGTGCTGCTTGTCCCCTAGTACGTCTCACAGTAATTGCCATTTTTTTTTTTTGCAGAAACTGTATGCCAAGCCAGGTCCTGCTATTCTAGCAACTTTCTAAATTTATAAGAGCAATATTTAAAGTGTCTCTGTTTGTGCTGCTTGCCCCCCTATTATGTTGGACTTTGTCCAGATTTCTTGCACTAAGAGGTTAAGAGATATGTCAGGATGGATGTCAAAAGTGAGTTACTTATAGTAATAAGATGCTTTAAAGTATCGGGTTTTGTTTTTTGGTAGAACTTTAAGAGTGTAACTTGATCTTGCATTCTTTGGTCGTAACTGTTCCGAGGCATGATGTCTTAAATGGCACATTCTTGTAAAAGTAGAGGGCCCTGGTTTTAAGTACCTTTTTTAGGCACCTTTGCCAAGCAGACACCTGGCTGTAGGACAGGGGTAGAACACATCTAAAGTGGTGAATGTAAAATGCAAGTAGTACTGCCATTGTGTGTGTTGCAAGTGCATTTGTTAAGCTGGATGTGTTTATCCTTGGCATGGATTTTGAGATATAATCAAGGGTGCTTTGAGTACTGAATGTCATGAAAGTCACTCTTCCCTTCTGCAGCACTGGTTAGGTGGGCAAGTGAGCACCAGAGGATTGAAAGTGTCATCATTGAAGCTAGGAAGTGAATCATGCAGGCCTTTATAGTAAACAAAAGGAGCAGAATTGAGCAAGAGAAGATGGTGCAAAGTCAGGAAACTTCCAGTGATAAGGTATGGCCATATTGTCTCGTACCTTTGCTATTGAGATTTTCTAATTTTCCTTTCTGCACTACAGCCCCATCGTTTAACATTGTTTAACACCACTGTTTTACAAACCTGCTAGGTACAAGACTGCCCAGATTACAATGAGGACAGGGATGTAGCTGCAGATTCCCCAAAGAAGAGAACATACACAATTTTTCAGCCAAGTTGGGCAAGTGCCTTTGACTGGCTTTCCATGAATAGGTGCAGAGTGAAATATGCCTTCTGCAAGACTTGTAACATGATTTCACAATCCATCATGAGGGCAGACATGATCTGCAACAACATGCCAACAGTGAGAAACACAGGCAGAATTGTAAGCATGTAGCTGGAAGTTCTATGGTGGATTTCTTTGGACCTCAGAGTTTAGCAAGTACAAAGGTGGGTTGAGGCAGAGGGAGGTTGGTTTTGTGTCTCTCCTTGCTAAACCCAACTTATCATTTGCAGCAGGAGAACACATCCTGAAATTTATGAAGAAGCGTGGAGAGGATCAAGATGCTCTCCGTAAAATGACATGTGGTACAACAAAGGCAGCATGCATTGCACAGGATGTTCTGGGGCCTTGTTTCCAAAATGATACTGCAGCAGCCTGCCAGAAATCACCATTCTGTGTGTATATGGACCAAAGCACAGACATGGGAGATGACAAACTGTTGGTAATCCTTGTTGGTAACCTTGATGAAAAGGCAAGCAAAAATGTGATAAGGTTCCTTCATATGCCAGAATGTGTGTCAGGAACTGGACAAGCTATGTTTGATTCTTTAATGTCCACTCTGACAAAATTTAACATTCCAGTTTCCAACATTGTGGGCTTTTCTTCAGACAATGCTGCCTCACTGATTGGAAAACACAATTCTGTGCTGTCTCGTTTAAAGGCGGCAAAGCCCACAATTATAAACATGGGGTGTCTGCCACTTGGCGGACCTCTGCAGTAAGGCTGCTGTAAAAGCACTACATTCACCAGTTGAAGAACTTATATCAGATGTATACTGCCATTTAAGTTCCAGTGCACAAAGACAACAAAAACTGCAAGAATTTGCTTTGTACACAGATACTGACCCCCTCAAGATCATTAGACATGCACCTACTAGATGGCTCAGTCTTGGTAAGGTTATTAACAGAACCCTGGACATGTGACCAGCTCTAAATTCATATTTTCTGTCTGCAGAGCCAAGGTCTGATAAGATTGACTTAATTTCTAAAAACCTGCAGAGTCATTAAGTGCATATGATTTTTATGTTTCTTAAGTATGCAGTGGAACCCTTAATGGAGCCAGAGCCGAGAAAGTCAGCTACTGAAACTGCATGCCACTGTGCATAAACTACTGCAACAGTACGCTGGCAGACTCCTCAGACCTGCAGCTGCTGGCAGACTAATCAAACACAGTGATGTGTCAGTGTTGACTGACAGTAGCTGTGTTCTACCAAACGGTGAACTGCATATTGGCTATGAAGTCAAGCAGTACATGAACAGCCATGAGGAGGATACCGCCGGCACAGTCACTGAATTTAACGTTTATAAAAAAGTTACAGCTTTTTATGCTGCAGTGCTGCAGAAGATGCTGAAAAAGTTTCCCATGCAGGAGCACTTACTGAAAGATGCTGTAATAGTTATTAATCCAGCCAAAAAATTGGGCATTTCTTTGGGACTTGTCAGGGATGTTGGTTTCCTTCTGGGTGTGTGTGAAAATGATGTTGAGGCTGAACAATTAATCGACAGGTTTACCCAGTATCAGATTGAGGACATGGGGAATCTGACAGGCCCAGCAGATGGGCCCCACTCATGTGTCAAAGTACTGGGCACAGCTTCTGATTGTCCTTTGCACTGAAGGGAAACTGCCACTCTTTAAGCAGCTGAAGAGTCTACTTTGCTTGCCACACTCTAATGCACAAGCGGAAACAGCATTTATCATGGTGCGGAAAGTGAAAACTGAACAGCGTCAGTCTCTGAGTGTAAAAACACTGAATTCTTTGTTGGCAGTTAAAATGAATGAAGAACTGGACTGCTGTGATTTTAACATGTTTTAGAGCAGGGGTGTCCAACCTTTTGGCTTGCTGGGGCCACATTGAGTGAACAGAAATGGTCCTGGGGCCGCATATAAAATATATCATATAGTTAACTCTTTTGTTCGATCTCCTGGCTGTACTGTAGGTGCATTTGAACAATGAATAAATGTAATAAATGCCTAATATTTCCCTTAAAATTCTAATTCTCATTCTAATTCTCTAATCTAACAGTTAACTCTAACATCTTAGTTTATATATATATATATATATATATATATATATATATATATATATATATGTGTATATATATATAAATATATATATTTTTTTTACAAATAAACAGGTATTCACTACAGCACTAGCATTTCTCACTGGGAAAACCATTCCAGCAGTCCAACTACGTAAAATGTCAACATCAGCAGTCCTACAATACTATAATCCACAAAAATAAACCAACAAATTTGCAGTAAAGTAAAGAATTCACATTACTGACTTAATAAAACAATTTGGAATAAGCTACAAGAGAGTCTCACCCAAACAAATAATTGGTGCCAGAAACATGGCCTCAAGTTAAAAGCCAAAAAATGCATCATCATCTACTTTGAAGAGAGTGATATCCCCACAAATTATCACATTAATAACAATGTTGTAAGCATGCAATAAGTTGTATGGTACTTGGGCTCCCAGGTTGATAGAAACCTGACTTTTGACCACCACGTTGTCTCCGTTGTAAGGAAAGATTTTTACATGGCCCAATTCATTAGTAAGGGTATCTCATCCAGGGACAAACAGGTCATAACATCCTTGTATTCTTCCTTTACAAGAGCCATTATTGAGTGCAATGCCCCTTTTGACATGTGCCTCAGCAAAACATCCTGCCAAAAGAAAGACTACAACCATTTCTGCCAAAAAAGGTCAAAGGACTTAGTTATCTAAACAGACTAAAAAGCTTCTTGCTTTCCTCTGTCCCTCATTGGCCCCTATAAATTTCACCATTGGCTTGCTTTCCAGGCTAAGAAAGATCCTGCCTTAAGAGACTTCCTCTACCTCAGAAATACTGGTTACACTTAAAATGCTCACTACAAAGACCACAGCCTTCACTGCAACATAAACAAGCCACTTTTTATAGACAGGTTCTTGACACAAAAACCTTCAACGTCTGTAAAAAGCTCCTCTCATTATCAAACAATGTAGTTCAGCAACATGATGGCTGGATGGATAGCCATAAATGTAGTCCTTGGGTAAGTAGCATAGCCTTCATCAAACCAGATGGAAAATCCACATACTAACTTTTCCCAGCTGGATGGCTAAGATCTAATATCGGTTACTCAAGTCTAGTTGCCCAAGAAGAGGGGCATGTTTAACTAAGAATTCCATTTGCAAAATTATATTCAGTATACATATTAAATCCCTCTCTCTTACACACACACACACACACACACACACACACACACACACACACACACACACATACACGCACACAAAAAAGCCCCTACTTGTAAAATAGGCAACCTCAGTAATCACATGACACCCACTCACTGAATGAAATTGTCTGGAAGTCAAAATATCTGAAAAAAATAAATCATAATAGAGATGGATTCATCCATGTAATTTCCCACCACCAAAAGGACCATCAATAAATCAACAAACAACTGCTCGGCAAAAAGTAAATCAATAAGAAAACCATAATCTATAATGCTACATACTGGTGTAAACATATAACTTGTGTCAATCCCCAGGTTAATCCATACCAAAAGATTGTTTCAGAGCTTCAGCTATGTACAAACAGCTTTCTCCTAAAAACTTAACTCATTGATATTTGCCTTGCTGTAATTATAACTGTAAATAATGTTTTAAGTTTATTCTGTATAATGATTCTCACTGTTATGAGATGTAATCTCTGCCATATTGTATGAGTACTACATCCATAATTTGCTGTCTCTCTCTCTTATGTATTATATTGTTTTGTGTTATTTTTGGAGCTTTTCTCCCGGCCTCTGCTGAAAATGGACACTTTCGGTAAACCGTAAACAAATGTAAAATAAAATAAAATAAATAAAAATAAACTTCCTTCAATCTAAAGCCATTTGACATTCAGACATTTTAATTTGTGCAGAAGTTACTCACAGACTGACAGTTTACTGAGCTGTAATGCTGACAAAAACAAATTCGAGACTTTGTCAATAGCTCAAAGTGTAGAGAGGATTATTTATTTATTTTGGAAAACATCTTTAAAACTGTTAAATTGATTACACAGAAACACAGAAAAGTTATTGTGATTATGTAAACCACAGACTGCTGCAAGAAATCAAAGTCACACTAGCACTCTATGCTTATGTCCGAACAGATGAATCATACCTGTCAATTCCAAAAGAAGTAAAGTAGCTTAATAAGAAGGTTATTTGCAAGGTTGCATGGCAGTTTATATTGGAAATAAGCAGAGATATTAAAAAGGCTCTGTTTTTCATAATTATGCGAAAAGTCTTCCAAGGTAAATACAACTTCTGATTTAGTATGGAACCATATCTCTCAACGTTAGAGCAAGAAATCTGGACAAAGCGAAAAATAAAAGTGGGACACAGGCCCAAAAATAGTTATGCATCACATACACCATTGAAACAACTGTAGCTGTATACATCACTTATAATCTTTATATCCCATTATTGTCAGTTAAACATTATATGGCTCATTCAGTCCTGTCTTCTTTTGCATCAAAGAAAGCTATGCTTTGAAATGACAAATGCATTAAAAATAATACATAAAACACATTGCATCAACATCCTGCAACTTCCTACCTGCAAGCAACCACAGAGCTTTCACTGAAACTAGGGCTGCTTGTTTCCCCAGAATGACAGCTCTCCCTAATTAAGTCTAATGGTATACAATCTACCAGTATCTGGACTACCTGAAATAAATTAAATTATGGCCTGTAAATTGAAAGTACACTTTGTTTAATTAAACTATATTTCTAAGCCCACTTACTATATTTTTTAGTAACATCCCAATATCCATTTCCAGGTCACTTTACAAGACATTGGCAGTGGTAGACTTGGCATCCTTCAGAACCCTACAGGCCCACACTAATACATTGTCCATTAAATGTAAATCCATCCACTGTAAATGGCAAGAAGCTGTGTCTTAAAAAATCTACTTTTGGCATTCCTAGTACTAGGTTTTGAAACAAAGAAACATTCTCCACAGTCCGTAAGTCTCTGTCTTTAATAATCATCTACTGTTGCAGCACTCACAACACATAAGCACACACATACACACTAAAACCCCGAACATTTAAAAAATGACATTGTGCCCATTTGATTTGCCAGTATTGATGATCCACCAAAGCTATGGTTACTGTTGTCCAATCTAACACTGCTTAGAACCCACCAATGAAAAAACAGTACTAGGTGCTTTTTTTGTTTGTCTGAAAAAACAATACAACTTTATATGCTACAGTCCCACATCGTCAGTCCACTACTGACCCATTAACCCTAGGTTGCTGTCTCATTCTTACTCCCTGGAACTGCATTACCTTGGATGACTACTTTATTTTCCTAAGCAAAAGACACAAATTGGAAGATAAGGCAAAAATCCAGACATTCTTTGAAAATCCATACAGTTAAGAGGTATGAGTTCATGTTCAATACAACACTCTCCCTGTCAGAATTTAATGAAAGTGTACTCAATGTATGATATATTTGTGAGCTAACTTGTTTGTGTTCAGTAGGAAGAATGATCATTGTTAGCCTCTTTGTGCATGCGTCTCTCTCTCTCTCTCATGCACACACATACACACACACACACACACACACTCTTCTTCTACTTTCACGCACGCAATTCTGCTTTCATGCATGCACTCACTCTGTACTTACCTATTAACACAGGTAATTGCTGTCCCTTTCAAAGGGAACAGCAGCAAATCCATACATGAGTCCCTCTTCAGCAAGAACACACACACTCACACTCACACACACACACACACACACACACACACACACACACACACACACACTGATTGTTCAGTGCAAAATAATGGCGTAAACACACTGACCCTTTTTTGGCTCAAAAACAAATCTAGAAGGTGCTTTGGTGCATGCGCACACCGACATTATCTTTACAGGTCATGGGAGCGAAAAACACAAAACAAAAAAAAGTGTTTTGGAGCATGCATACATCGATGTTGCAGTTAGAGGTTGAGGGCCGCATGGAAGAGCTCTGAGGGCCGCATGCGGCCCGCGGGCCGCAGGTTGGACACGTCTATTTTAGAGGCTGCCAAGAAAGCCGCAGCAGCATACAATAAGTCTACATCTGACGTATGACAGGATGCTGTTTAACTTGGTCTAACTAAAATTTGTGTGACTTGTTATTTCTGTTTAGTAAATGTGATTTTTATTTTTGTAAAGTGGTATTTAATTTACTTGTGGTGTGGTTATGGTATTGCAGATTATCAAATAAAGGTTTTGGATCTGAGAAGTGTGTCTTATTGAATTTTACAGTTCTACCGTGCTCCACGGCAATGGCATGTTTTGCGCAGTGTGAAAATAGGGTGTTCCACATTTTGGCCATTTGTCACACATTGTTAGGGTCTGTGTTCCACACTGGCCTCTTAAGAGGTTGAGACCTGTGAGATAGGCAAAGAGCAGAAACTGCACATCTTGTGGCTGCAAGATGATGAATGTTTTTTTTTTTTTTTTTTTTTTTTTTTTTTTTTTTTTTTTTTTTTAAGTCAAAGGTATTATGTGAGGCTAGGGGAAAAAGGGTTATGGTGGTTTGGGTTTGTGGTACATGCGCAGATGGGGCTGTTTTAGAGCAGTTTTAAAGGCTTTGAGTGAATTGAGTTGAGTGATGTGAGAGGGGATGGCACTCCATATCTTGGCAATGCTGTGGGAGTACAGACACTGACCAGTTCTCTTATTTGGATACCTTTAAGAGATGTTTATTAGTGGATCCAAGTGTGCAGGTAGGAGTGTATTCTTGCAAGATGGACTGGAGTGCAGGGCAGTTACTTGGTTTAAATAGTAAGTTATGGCAAGAGTAAGTTGAGTGTAATGTAGGTAGTGGGGGAATTCGAACCGGTTGAGATGAGATATAGCTTGGCAATGGTGTGTATGATTAGATAGACCAGTGACAAATTTAGCTATTTTATAATAGCTTGCTTGAAGCTTAATAAAAAGGGTTGAATGCAGGTTTGTAAATATTGGGCTTCCATAGAGAATGGAGGGAATGAGTACTGTGTTGGCATCAAGATAAACTTTATGGCAATATAGTTTACCTAGTTTGCAGTGGGTCTTCTTTATTGAATTAAGGATGTGTTGCTCAAATGTGAGCTTATTGTCGACAGTTATACAGTAGTATATAGTAGATAGTAGTTTTGAACAGTTTACTAGTTCGATTTCTGTCTTATTTTGCGAGCAAATTTTAAAATCTGTGTGGTGGTGGTTTTGTAGAGAAAAGTAGGAGCTTTTTTGGGGGGACGTTCAGTAGAAGTTGGGAATAGTCAGCCAGGATTCAATGAATGTAAATGAGTTGTGTGCGAGTTTTAGGAGATCGGAGAAATTGTCGGAGAAGGAGATAATGGTGGAATCATTTGCATACTGAATGAGTTTACTTTGTGGTGAAACCTTATGCAGATCGTTTGTGAAGGTATTAAAAAGTAAAGGGCTGAGAATGGATCCTTGGGGACACCTATATTATTTGCTTGGTATTCTGAGTGGTGATTGAGCCATTTGACTGTTTGTTCTCCGTTAGTTAAGTAGGAGGAAAACCATGTAAGAGCATTAGAGGAGGAGCCTAATTTTCCAAGCTGTTTTAGCAGTAAAGCATGGGACACAGTGTCAAAGGACTTACACAGATCTAGTAGAATTAATGAAATAGCAAGGACAACACGGTCATAACATTTCTGTATTCTTCCCTTATAAGACCCGTTATTGAATACAGTGCCCCTTTTGGCATGTACCTCACAAAGGACATGCAGCAGCTGGAGACACCACAGAGGTTCCTCACCAGGTGAATCCAGGGCCTCAAACATCTACCCTACACAGATAGGCTAAAAGCCCTGTCCCTCTACTCAGTCCCATACAGGCTCCTCAGCGATGACCTCTGCCTGGCATACAAAACAATCTCAGACCCCACCTTGATGGGACTTGCTACATATCCACAAGTCAAGCTCCACTCAAGTAACCCGCACATGTGACCTCAACCTGGTCTGTGACATCAACAGGACTTGTTGGAGGGACAGATTTATGTCCCAGAGACTCCCCCTTCAGTGGAATAGACTTCTTCTCCACGTCAAGCAGAGTTTCTTGTTAACCCTTTTTATGCACAACCTGGATAACTGGATGGGGAACAGAAAATACACCCCTGGGATTCCACCTGTGTCCCTGCTGGACAGGGGCATCGGGTGATGACTTGTTGGAACATGGGCTAAATTCTTGGCTAGGATTGTAAGGGCCTCAGGGCCAATAGCTTAGTAACTTCCTATGATCCAATCTTGGGTATAAAAGAGGAGGGTTCTCTCACCATGAAAGCTTGCAGCTCAGGAAGATGTCATTGCAATAAGAACAATTTTCTAAGTGGTGAACCTTAGGTCAGCCTAACTTCCAGGTTTAGAGGTTGACATGGTTAGTTTTTTCTAGCATATAACTGAGATCCTAATGAACAGGAACCTGAGTATGGGCAGGTCTCGGGTATAAACTCCTTTTAAAAAACTGTTTAATGATAAACAGAGAAGAAAAGGGGGGATCCATGGACAGACATGTGAAATGGCCACAAGATGTTCCTGAATAAAGGCATAACACTGGCCAGAGGGTAGTAACTCACACAAATATTTAAGTACCACTGATATAAAAAAAATCAGTAATGAATCCCTGGTCACTGACTAGGCACCAACTAGAAAATCTATTCCACTCTCTAAAGTATGATTTTTTAGTAGCAGGTTTTCTTACCACCTTTAGTACTTGCTGTACATACCCATGAAAAGGATGCCTAAAAGGCATCAAAATTAAATCATCCAAAAACAAAGGCTATAGCCATAAATTATGTACCCGTACACAAACTGGATCAGCAATACTCATATTTATGGGGACATAATAAGATGAAGTATTTAAGAGTATGGATTAAAAAGGCTTCTATTATGGCAGCTACGGATATGTGAAAAGAGACTAAACAAATGATAATACAAAATTAAGAAACTGGAAACTCTTATTTATGGATATGGGTAGTAAGATACAAACCGTGAAAATGTTTTTAATCCCTCTAGTCTTGTATATGGGTCAGGCATACTTTTAACAACCTGAGGAGAAGTTCTGGACAATAACTAATAAAGAATTGAAGGAATGTATCTGGGAGGGAAAGACAGCAAGAGTTAAGTGGGATAAGCTGATCCTTCTAATAGAACAAAGTGGTTTAGGTTTACCTGTTTTGAAGGGATATTAAAGAGCTATACAGTTAAGGTTCATATACATAACACAAACATAAGGTTATAATTTAATGTAGAAAGGGATAATGAAGAAGCAAGTGGAAAGTTCAAGGAATAGAGAAAGAGAGACTTTGGATGCAGATCCTTAAGAAGAAGAAGAACAACGATATATTAATAAAGCAGCAGAAAGTATTCTTAACACCTAAGCCAATATGCAAATGAAGAAAGGATATTTTGCCAACAGGGATGACAGCCAGTAGGGTGTACACAAAACAGGTAAGAGGACTGCAATTTACTGAAGAAACCTGGCAAATGAACCAAGATACTGGGAGCAAATAACTCAAGCAGGAAACGTAACAGAGTGGGATGGTGCCAAGAAGATATTTGGATTGCAGGCTAGAGTCTTCCCTCATTACTAGGGCTTGATTCTCAGAGTACAGGCAAAAAGAAAGGGATAGGGGAAATTTAAGTGAAAGACATGCTCTGGTAGAGCTTTTAGTTGAATCTAAGACAGAAGTAGCAGTTAAAAATGGATAATTAGTAGGGCATATAAAATGTTGTATGATAACTATAAGAATCAATCAGAGGAGCTTAGAAAATATTGGGAAGACAGACTAGAAAAGGAATTTACAAGAAAACAATGATATGACATATGTATGGCTCCCAAGTATGCAACCAAGTCCAGAAGGTTTAGGATCTTTGCTTGGAAGTGTTTGCATAGGTATTTTTATACCCCAAGCAGACTTCAAAAAAGTTTTCCTCAGGTAGACAGCAAATGTTGGAGGTGTGATGAAAAAGAAAGATGTAACTTGGAACATATGTTTTGGGAATGTAATGAGTTAGCAGATTTTAAAAATTCCACACAGAGTACTCTATTATAAATATTGGGTGAGCAAATGGCTGTAAGTAAGGAAATGATTCTTTTGAGCTGGGATACAGAATCTGAATTGCTCAGACATAGTAATGCCTTATTAAGTTTAATTCTGTTGACTGCCAAAAAAAGCAATTACTAGACAACATAAATCAAAGTCTACAAATGCATTTGATGTATTGAATTTTATGAAAGATAAATGAACTGGAAGAGAGATAGAAGTAAATGCAAACTGAAGGAACAATACAGGCATAATAATGTACAGAAGCAGGAGGTATGTGGTTTAAGGGAAGGCAGGAATTCAGCACTTTTTGTAATGCTGGATTGATGATAGTACCAAAGAAAATATAGGTGATGTATGTTGTATTTAAGTGGAAAAATGTTAAAATGGTTTTCTTTCTTTTCTGTCAATGTATGTTTGCCTATATCTTAGGTGATAATTTAATAAAGGTGTTCAAAAACATTGCATCATCCAGACAGTCAGCTGAAGCTGTTTGATGATGGGAGGTATCAAACTCCCCTTGTCTGTTTATGTAGATCCAGTCGTGAGGAAGCTTGTGGTAACTGCCCCTGGCCAATTTCATAAGAAAGGAAAATTAATTTTGCCAGTGCCAGAAGGATGTCACTACAAGGATTTTTGGAGAGACTTTCTGAATCTTCAGAATTACCACTGAAATCATTGGAAAGGTTGTAAATACATACAAGAACATCTCCAAACAAGGGAGGGATAACAAAGCATCTGTCTTCCAGGCCTGTTTGCAGGAAGTTGTGGAACATATCTGTTTAGTTTTGAAAAGAGGTGTACAGATCCTACTTGAGGTGTCCCCCACACTTGGATCAACACCAGGAAAACCTGTATTTTTGAATTTCCACTTGTGAGAGTTTACACAGGATCTGCTTAGCTTGCCTGACACCAGGTTTTGCTCTGATGGTACGTAAGAAGCTTGAAGACACAAGCAATGCTGTAGAGCCATCTCCAAAACTATCACTGCCAACCAGCACAGGGAGTACACAACCTGGTGACCACTGTCTCACATCACTGTGGTGACGTCTTTCATATTCTGAAAGAACCTGGGATCCACAGATAATGCAGAAACCTTATGACATGAATCACAGCCAACATTTATTTTACACTTTGATACATCTGACCTGTCAAAATCCCTTACACTTTTACCCCACTGAAACAGCTCCCTATGAAAAATTTGACAACTCTGTCAGGACAAATTGCATTGGGGTGGGTGCAGAAAAAGGGAGACCTGGATTGTGAGTCATCTGATCCCTACAACAATGCAGTTTTGACTTGATAAAGCCCAAGAATGGAATTTGAGAATCCAATATGAGACAGTTGGGTCCACACGTTTTTTAGGTACCCCTGTATCATTCTCATATGTAACCTGACAAAGAGAATCATGAGAATCACAGAAGCCATAAGGCCTAGAATCCTGAGAAATTCTCTGGCTGTAGCTACAGATGGGCAAGAAAAGTTCAGGAACACTTCCAGATACAAATTCACCTGTTCTTGAGAAAGTAATGTCTTTTGAGACATACTGTCTATTAAGCAGCACAGAAACACAATCCTCTGTGATGGAGATTGGACATTACACAAATTTATCTGGAATCCCAGATGGTCCAGAAAGGAGGATAGTTTTTTTTAAAGACTCTGTACAAATAAGCAAGCCACGTCTAGATAAGAAAAGGTGGACATCTTGCAATCAGCAGTGAGGACTACTCTCTAAATACTCTATAAACACTCTTGTTGCAGTGGACAACCCAAAGGGTAATACAGAAAATTAATAATGTGACTCAAAGACACAATCTCAGAAATCCCATGAAGATGTTTGCTGGCAGAATGTGAAAAGCATTTTTGAGGTCTAAGGTTACTATAGGGCTCTCATTTGTGAACAGAGCCAACACTTGTTTAAGAGGTTAGCATCCTGAACATTGGTATCTCCACTAAAAGACTAAGGTATGACAGAGCTAACACTAATCATCAAGAGTGTTCATTCTTTGGAACGAGAAACATTCTGAAATAAAAGCCCTTTCTTATTTGATCTACATGGATCAGCTCTGTAATCCTGCATCTAACATATGTCAGAGCACTGTTGGAAGCTATTCCGTTTGGCCAAGGATGTGTGAGGGGAGTTCCTCCAATAATGGGGGGGGGGGGGCTTTTCCACCCATTGCCAACTCTAACCCTACTGAATAATCTTTTAACACACATTTCTCTAAAACAAAATGCTAAAAAGGAGCATTTAGGTTCAATTTTCTTGAAACTAGAAGAGATACTGGGGCAAGATGATGGGGGGGGGGGGGTGGCCTGGCTCCCACAGTCATTTTGAGGAAGGCATCTGACCCTTTTTTGGAAAAAGGTACTTTCTTTTTGGGGTTTTCATTAGATCCTTCCTATCATTTCTTCTTACAAGTCTGTCTAGTAGGAGGAGACCCTACTCATTTTCTTTGGCTTTCCTCAATTTTAGAGGGGAAAGAACTTGGGAGACCTGAAAACTCCGAGAAGCCCCTTGAATTAATTTGCATCTCTCAAGTCCAATGTTTGACCAGTTGTGTAGCAGAAGGCTCAAATAAAGCCTCCCTATCTAAAGGATTTGTAAGTCAACTGAAAACGTTTTGTTTCTTACCTAGACAAATCTTCAAGACTATGGCAGAAGCCCTAGGTACAGTGTCAGCACAGTCATACACACTTTTTAAGGCATGTTTAGAAATCTGAGGCAAGTTAGCCACAATCTGAATCAGGTAATATCTCCCTCCAGAAGACTGAGAAGCAGAAAATGATTTCATACAATTGGCATACTTAAGCATGAACTTCCACATGTAGCTCTGGTCATTGAGAATTCTAAAGGCTAAAGCAGATGAAGAAAAAATTCTCCTACCCAGTCTGTCCAGAAGTTTACACTATTTATCCCCAGGAACTGGGCTAAAGCACATGTTCAAATAAGAGGCAGTGGTAGAGAGAGCTGCTGGGTCTGCTCTAAGACCAGAGAAAAAAAAAACTGAATAAAGCCTCTCAAGCTAACAAATTATCTGCCTTTCTAGGTACATATAGTTGACAGTCAAGAGCACTGGTGGCACCATTAAAAGCATTCTTGAAGGCTGGCAGAATAGGAGGAATGGGTGCATTATGCACATCACCTTGTTCTAGTAAATTGTAATACCTGCCCAGTTCAGTGAGAACATCCACCTGTTCTCAAGTAAATGCATCCTTCAGTCCGGACACAGTTTCTTAGAAGAAAAAAGTCTCTAAATGTTCAATTTCAGACTCGCTGTCTAACGAATCGTGTCTTGGGCTGTGGAGCCCTCAGGTGATATTACTCTGTCTAAATCAGAACCCTCGGAAAAAACATCCTCATCCTTTGGAGTAGAGGAATAAGAAACAGCCGGAGGTACTCGACACCCAGGATTAAAAGCCTGAAAAACAACTGACTAAGGTAATAATTATTTAGCCACAGAACTCATCTCTTTCTTGCCACTATGACTAGCTTTCCATTTTTTTCCCTCGGGACATTTATGGATGAAGACAGACAAGGGAAAGCATATCATCCCATGCAAGAGATCTCTTTCCTCAGCCACACGGAAAAGACCCTCATGGGATGTCTCCAGCACCTAAAATGGATGTTTCTCCCATGCCCACATTTGACACTAGCAGCCAAAGAGGATGCATCTGCCCCCGATCCATAATGGGCAACAAGGCTACAACAGAAGGATTTGCGGAAACGAGTAAGTGGTCTGAGGAACCAGCAATAACCACTACAGTCACCTATCATCAGTGGAAGCACTGTCTGAGCTCACACTATGGGCAAGGGCTCATACTTTGACTTTTTCTTTTTAGGTACGTTGGTGGAAGGAAAGTACAGTTGTGTACACTTACCATAAATGTAGATGTTCGAGTGTATTCACTGTTGCAGTCATTACATTTGGGTAATCTGCTGGCAGGTTGCCCTCAGTCGGCCTGAATAGCAAAGTCTTGGGTCCTGCGTCGGTTGCTGTCTCTTCTTCCGTGACATCAGGTCGTCAGGGGTATAAAACATGTAACCGATGCCATTTTAATCAGTTTTTCTTGCCCAAGATGTCAGGTGCCCCCCAAATGGAGAGCAAAAAAAAAAAAAAAAAAATACATATATATATATATATATATATATATATATATATATACACACACACACACACACACACACACACACACACACACACACACATGCCATTTAGAAACAAAAATTATACCTCCAACTAAAAGCAAACACACCAAAAAGGCTTTTGAGCATAGTAAGAGAAAGAAGAGGTATAATAAGAGAGAAATTGGGGGCTGACGGGTGAGTAACCAGGACTGCAACAGTGAATATACTTGTGCACACAACTGTACTATGTTCTTCGTGTTTCACTGTTGCAGTCATTACATTTGTACAGAATCCCAAAGCTATGGTTGGGAGGATGGAATTATACAGCATTAGGAGCAGCTATAAGGCCCTGCAGAACAGCAGTGGCAAAGCCTGCTCTGGATTTAGAGAAGAGAGGTAAATAGTAATGTTTGGTGAATGTATGAACTCTGCTCCAAGTAGCAGCTTCTAGAATGTCTCTGGTAGGAACTCCTCTGAGAAAGGCTGCAGAAATAGATGCGGCCCTGGTGGAATTGGATCTGATCCCCTTGGGGACAGGTTTACCATGGTGCATGTAGCAGAAACGAATCCAATGGCTTATCCATTTTGAAATAGTCTGCTTTGAAATAGTCTTTCCCTCTGCCCCTGCAGCAAATGCCACCAGTATTTGCTAAGATTTCCTTAGATATTTTATCCTGTTTAAGTAGAATCTTAGTTGTCTGTGTACATCCAATGAATGCAGAATCCGCTCCCCCTTGTTCTGTGGATTTGGGAAAAAAGTTGGCAGATGAATGGTCTGATTAAGAGCCACACTGGATACCACCTTAGGCATAAAGGATGGATTGGTCCTACGGGCCACCCTGTCTGGATAAAAGATAATGAAAGGCTCCATTGCCATGAGGGCCTGTAGTTCTGAAATCCTTCTAGCTGAAGTGACTGCTAAAAGAAAAGCTGTCTTCCAAGAGAGAAATGTTATGTCTGTAGTAGCAGCTGGTTCAAAAGGAGGTAGGGTGAGTTTTTCCAGTACAAAATTGAGGTCCTATGCAGGAGTTGGTGCTCTCTTGGGAGGTCTCAAATTTTTGGCCCCTCTGAGGTACTGCTTTAGCAGGGGATGAGAAAAAAGAGGAGGTTCTGTGTTGTAATGAGCTGAAATGGCAGAGGCATGGATTTTTATAGAAGAAAAAGATAGGCCCTTATGAAGCATCTCAGTTAAATATTGCAGAATCTGACGAATATTGGGCATTGCTATGTTTATTCCTTGTGCTTGGTTCCAGCCACAGAATCTTTTCCATTTATCAGCATAAGATTTGCTAGTACTAGGCCTTCTAGCCTCCAAAATGACATACATCACAGGTTTACTGAGAGATGTGGCTGGTGAAATTAGTTGATTAGCCATGCTGCAAGATTCAGAGTTTGGAGCTGAGTGTGCAGAATTTGATAGTTCTGCTGGGTGTCTGAGGCAGGTACCACGGGGGAAGGTGTGACATATTGCGTAGGAGCGGGTACCAGTGTTGGCAAGGCCAGTCTGGAGAAACCAAAATCATTTTTGGTTTTTCCCATCTGACTTTTAGTAAAACCTTGGAGAGCAGAGACAGAGGGGGAAAGGCATACATAGATAGGTTTTTCCAGCTGAAGGATAGAGCACCCACTTTCCAAGCTTTTTTTGTGATGAATTCTTGTGCAGAATTTGTCCAACTGATAGTTTTGGGGAGAGGCAAAAAGATCTATGTCTGGGCTCTCCCATTTTCATGTCAACAAGTTGAAGATTTGGGGATCCAGTTTCCATTCGTGTGGGTCCATTAGATTTCTGCTTAGTTCGTCTGCCAGAGTATTTTGCTTTCCTGGCAGGAATTGAGCTTGTAGATGTATTTGGTAAGTCAAGGCTGTGTTCCACAAGGCCATGGCTAGTCTGCAAAGGGGGTAGGAGTGGGTACCCCCCTGCTTGTTTATGTACCACATAACTGTGGTGTTGTCAGTTTTTGTCAGTAGATGTCCTAGATGAAAGTCCTTGAAGGCTGTTAGAGCATTCTGTACAGCTAGCATTTCTTTCTGGTTGATATGTAGTTGTATTTGATTTGGGCTCCATTCACCCTGAATGCATCTCCCTGCCAGATGGGCCCCCCAAGCATAATCTGATGCGTCTGTAGTCAGGGTTTGGGTTGCAGGGGATGGAATGAATGACAGTCCCTTGTTTTGGTGACAGGCCTCTGCCCACCATAGGAACTCTTGTTGCAGGCAAGGAATGATCAGAATCATTGTTTCCAGGCTGTGACAATGTTGACGTCATAAGTTTTTTAGGTACCATTGAAGTTTCCTCATATGTAGTCTTGCATATGGAATTAGTAGAATGCAGGAAGCCATGAACCCCAAGGCCTGCAGAATTTGTCTTGCAGATAGCTGGGTTTTTGTGGCCACTTCTTTGAAGTAGGTCATCAATTGAATTTGTTTGTCTGGCGTGAGGTAAGCCATCTGGGCAGTTGTATTCAAGCTTGCACACAGGAATGTAATTATTTGAGAGGGTACCAGTTGTGATTTCATTTATGGTGTACCCTAGGCATATTAGAAGCCTTTTTACAAATGCCAGATGCTGTAAAAGAGTGTCCTTGTTTTCTGCCTGAATTAGACAATCGTCCAGATAAGGATAAATTTGAATGTTTCTTTGTCTGCAAAATGCAATTACTGGTGTCAGGCACTTTGTGAAGACCCTGGGCGCAGTAGATAAGCAAAGGGCAGTGCAGAGAATTGGTAAAGCAAATAGCCTGCTTTGAAGCAGAGGTATCTTCTGCAAGATTCCCTGATTGGGATATGCAGGTAAGCTTCTTTTAAGTCTAGAGTTATCAACCAGGCACCCTTGCCCAGCATAGGCAATAACTGTTGTAGAGTCAGCATATTGAATTTTGGAATGTCCAGGAAAGTATTTAGAATGGATAAGTCCAGAATTGGAAGCCATGATTTGTCTTTTCGGGGTACCAGGAAAAGTCTTGAATAAAAACCTTGTCCTTTTTCCTTTTCTGGTACTGGTAGAATAGCCCCCATATCCATGAGGGACATAACTTGTTTCTGGGCCTCTGCCCACTGATTTAGAGGCAGATCTGGCCATCCGTTTGGAATTGGCAATGTGTGGAAATGAAATCTGTATCCCTGGGATACTATATTTAAAACCCACTTGTCCTGGGTAATTAGATGCCAATTTTGTGCATGAAGTGCTAGTTTTCCCCCAAAAGGGGCTGCCAAAAGATAAGTGCTTGGAAATGGCAGAGGAAAGTCAATGAGACTGTTTACTGTAGGGGGGAGCTTTGCTTCTTCCAGATTTGGAGGTGGAGGCACCCCATTGTTTTGTTCTGTAAGTTCCTTGTGATTGAAACCTGGAGCCTTTGGAGTGTCTTGGTTTGACCTGAGCGACTCTGCTGGATACTGGAAAGGACCAATTCTTAGTAGGCCAGTGCCTACTGAACCTGGGTGGCTGCACTTGTACGAAATCTTTTACAGTTTGCATAGATTTAGCTTTGTCTTCCATCTTTTTCAAAACTTCTTCTGCCTTATTACCAAACCGACTGTCCTGTTGTAAAGGAGCATCCAACAATTTTGCTTTAACATGATCAGGCAGATTTTGATCCTTCAGCCAAGCCATGCCTTCTTATCACAGATCCAGTTACGGCAGGCCCTGCAAGAGGCCTCCAAGGAATCAAAACCATATTGCAAAGTTTGCTTTCCAACTTGAACAGCTGAATGCAATAAATCCTGTAACTCTATTTTCCACACAGTCAGAAATCAACATAATTTTCTGTTTCAGTAAGCCCATGACATGCTGTTGATATTTAACCATATGAAATTGACAATTTAAAGCCCTGATTGCCAGAGTTGCAGAAGTGTAAACCTTCTTACCCCATCTATCCAGCACCCTGGAGTCTCTATCAGAAGGGGTAGGATTTTTAGCAGTAGAAGCCATAACACCCTTGGGACCTTGATAAATTGTTTTAGGGTCAGCAGTAGAGTTTTTAAAAAGAAACGTGGGAGTCAGGAGCCCTGTAATATCTGTCTGGCTTACTAGGAGCCGGAGGCAGGGAATCAGGAGCCATGCTGGATTCTGAGAAAACATCATCAACAATGTCTAAAACAGGAGGTATCGCCAAAGGCCTATGCTGAGGAAAAAGAAAGAAATCCCTAAGCCTCGTTTTGGATTCTGAAAAATCTTGACTCTCCCAATGAAAATATTCCCTTAAGGTATGCAAAGTTTCTCCAAAAGAAAAATCCTCAGGAGGAGAAGCAGAAGGGATGGATTCTTCTGCATCAGAGTCCTCATAAGGTGGAATAGAAAATTCCTGATCAGAAGAGGAATCAGAAGAAGTGGAAACCTGACCTGAAGATGCATAATCAGTGCCTTGCCTAGGCCTCTTAGCAGGAGAGGGTTGGGAACCCCTGACAAAGTTAATTAAATCCTCAGCCATTTTGATAATTTGTTTTTTTAGGCATAGGGGCCTGAGAACGTGGCCCATGCATCAGTTTTTTAGACATAGAAGTTGGTTTTGGCCTTGTTTTTGATGATGGCGTCGGTTTAATGTACAAATCTTTAGGTCTGAAAACACCCTCAGAAGCCGGTGCCTGCTCAGCGGCTCCGGACCCATATAAGGGAGAGACATCTGCGGTTTCAATACTTGAAGTGTGTCGCGGCATACCGGACTCCGAATGGTCTCGTTAGAGGCCTGCAAATCAAATGTAGCGGGCATCAGGGGCTGCGAAAGCACCTAAATGAGTACCGGCGAACCGGCGACTGGCTTAGGAGAAGCTTTGTTGTCGGTTTTGGACCTCAACGGTCTGTCTCTGTCTTTTTTGTTGCGTTTTTTGTGAATTCCAGTAGTCGGATTGCTAACCGACGACATTTCTGGATAGTTAAATCTTGAGCCAAAATATTTAGAAGCAAAGATATACTGATGCTTAATAGTATGCTGGTTAAATTTAGCACAAAACCGACAGCAAGGCAAGTTGCAGTCAGGGCCTAGGCAAGGAATACAGTACAAATGAAAATCCTTATGAGGTATTTGCTTCCCACAAGTAATAAAATTATTAACTTTTACTGACATCAGTAAGGAGCAAGAAAAAGTTTCCCCAACGGGGTACTTAGCTTTAGGTTGAAGACTTCTGTTCTGAAGCTCGAATGAAAATTTCAGGAGTCGACCAACCGACACTTGCAAACTGCTTCTGCTTCGGGCAACGCACGGCAAGAAAGACTGAATAAAATGGTGTCGGCTGCATGTTTTATACCCTTGATGACCTGACGTCATGGAAGAAGAGACCGCAACGGATGCAGGACCTAAGACTTTGCTATTCAGGCCGACTGAGGGCAACCTGCCAGCAGATTACCCAAATGTAATGACTGCAACAGTGAAACACGAAGAACATCACAGCAGGACCAGGAAAAGTATTCTTGCTGTAGCTAGGGAAGACACCTTACTGCCAGTAAAATATACCATAAGGTGTCAGCTGGAACACAAGTTGCTACTGAGGTCACATAAGCAGTACAGAACTCTTCCCAAAAATTCAAAATCTTGGGACAAGTCACACAAGCAGAACACAAATTAGTTTGCTAAAAAACAGAATTTTTTCCTTGAGGTGACCCACTAGAAAACCAAAATTAAGTTTACTTAAGTATTTCAACTGTAACATGCAGTTTCCTGCCCAAAAGCACACTATCACTACAAGTCTTTTAAAATACAAAACAATTCAGTGTAAAGTAAGCCCCTTTGCTCAAAATATACACTAGATACCTAGAAAACAATTCTTAGATTGGAATAGAGGCATTCAAGGAACATCTACTGATTTTCCTGAAAAGCCATTTTCTTAAAGTAATACGCCACAATTCTGACAGAAAACAAGAAAACATTAAATACACTTTTAGTCATAAAAAATACTGTAGAAGTGTTCCCCAAAGAGGTCTTATATGGCTGACTGCTGATCCAGAAAAGCCATAAGAGGTTACAAAAAAGTACTGAAGATTTTTAGTCACTTTGGCTATTTATATAGTTCCCCTCCAAAAAGGAGGCAAGAAAATATTGAATATTTTTTGGTCACTCTGGATGTTTACTCCCTCCAAAAGGGGCTCAGCCTATAAGCAGCAAAAATGACAGCGTGATGGGTGATGAAAGCTTTTGGAAACTGGATGGTTGCTGTATACTTGGCAGGATATAAAGTACAGTTGTGTACACTTACCATAAATGTAGATGCTCAAGTGTATTCACTGTTGCAATCATCACATATGGGTTATCTGCTTGCAGTAGCCCTCAGTCGGCCTGATTATCAAAGTCTTGGGTCATGCGTCAGTTGCTGTCTCATCTTCCGTGACGTCAGGTAGTCAGGGGTATAAAGCATGCAGCCGACGCCATGTCAGGTATATATATATATATATATATATATATATATATATATATATATATATTTATACAAGGTTATAACTCCAACAAAAACGCAAATACACCAAAAAGCTTTTAAGCAAAGGAGAGTAGAGGTATAGCCAAAAGAAGTCAGGGGGCTGGAGGGAGGGTAACCAGGACTGCAACTGTGAATACACTCGAACACCTACACTTATGGTAAGTGTACACAACTGTATTATGTTCTTTGTGTTTCACTGTTGCAGTCATCATATATGGGTAGATTCCCAAAGCTAAGGATGGGAGGAGGAGTTTAGATAGCATTAGGACAAGCTATATGGCCCTGCAAGACTACAGTGGCAAAGCCAGCCCTGGATTTGGAGAAAATTGGCAAATGGTAATGCTTGGCGAAAGTATGTACAGAACTCCAGGTAGCAGCTTCTAGGATGTCTCTGGTAGGGACACCTCTGAGAAAGGCTGCAGAGGTAGATGCAGCCCTGGTTGAATGGGGTCTAATCCCTTGTGGGATAGGTTTTCCATGGTGCTTATAGCAGAAATGAATGCAATGGCCTATCCATTTAGAAACGGTTTGTTTTGAAGTAGCCTTCCCCTCTGCCCCTGCAGCAAATGCCACCAGCAGTTGTTCAGATTTCCTTTGAGGTTTAGTCCTGTCCAAGTAAAATCTAAGTTGTCTGTGCACATCTGAGTGCAGTATCCATTCCCCTTTGTTCTGTGGATTAGAAAAGAAGGTAGGCAAATGAATGGATTGATTAAGAGCCACACTGGATACCACCATGGGCATGAAGGAGGGATTGGTCCTGAGGGACATCCTGTCCGCATGAAAGAGGATGAAGGGCTCCACTGCCATAAGGGCCTGTAATTCAGATACCCTTCTTGCTGAAGTGATTGCCAAAAGGAAAGCTGCTTTCCAAGAAAGGAATTTTAACTCTGCACTTGCAGCTGGCTCAAAAGGTGAAAGAGTGAGTTTTTCCAATACAAAGTTAAGGTCCCCGGCTGGAGTTGAGGGTCTCCTGGGTGGTTTTAAGTTTTTGGCCCCTCTGAGGAACTGCTTGAGCAGTGGATGAGAAAAAGAGGGGGTGGTTCTGTGTTGTAATGAGCTGAAATGGCTGAGGCGTAAATTTTGATGGAGGAAAAGGAAAGGCCCTTGTGAATCATCTCAGTTAAGTACTGAAGAATCTGAGGTAAAACGGGCACTGCTGTGGCCATCCCCTGAGTTTAGTGCCAGGTACAGAATCTTTTCCATTTTTCAGCATAAGATTTTCTAGTACTAGGCCTCCTTGTCTCCAAAATGACATCCAACACTTGTTTACTGTGGGATGGTAAAGGAGAGATTAGGTAATTAGCCAGGCTGCCAGGTTCAGGGTTTGAAGCTGGGGGGTGCAGGATCTAGCTCTCCTGCTGAGACAGCAAGGTAGGGGTCTGAGGCAGGTGCCATGGGGCTAGCAGTAACACACTGTGCAAGAGGGGGTACCAGTGTTGGCGTGGCCAGTCTGGTGTAATCAGTATCATCCTTGGTTTGTCCTGTTTGATCTTTAGTAGTACCTTGGAGAGGAGAGGCAGAGGAGAAAAGGCATAAACTGATAGATTTTTTCCAGCTGAATGACAGAGCATCCACTTTCCAAGCTTGTTTGTGGGGAGTCCTTGTGCAGAATTTGTCCAATTGGTAGTGCTGCAGGGAGGCAAACAGGTCTATATCTGGGCTCCCCCATTTGTTTATCAACATGTTGAAAATCTTTGGTTCCAGTTTCCACTCGTGTGGGGCCATGAGATTTCTGCTTAGTTCTTCTGCTAGTGTATTTAGTTTTCCTGGCAGGAATTGAGCCTGTAGATGCACTTGGTAGTTCAAAGCTGTGTTCCATAGAGTCATGGGCTAGTCTGCAGATGGGGTATGAATGGGTACTTCCCTGCTTGTTTATATACCACATAACAGTGGTACTGTCCATCTTTATCATTAACTGTCTTGGAAGAATGTGGTCCTTGAAGGTTGTCAGAGCATTCTGTACAGCTAACCTTTCTTTTTGATTGGTATGCAGGTGCATTTGTCTTGGGTTCCACTTGCCCTGAATGCACTTCCATGTCAGGTGAGCCCCTATGCATAGTCTGATGCATCTCTTGTTAGGGTTTGGGCGGCAGGAGGTAGTGTGAATAGTAGCCCTTTGTTTTGGTGGCAGGCCTCTGCCCACCAAAGAAATTCTAACCGTAGGCAAGGTATGATAGGAATCATTGCTTCCAGATTCTGAAAATGGTGACACCATAGGCTTTTTAGATACCAATGTAGTTTCCTCATATGCAGTCTTGCATATGGAATTAGTAGAATGCAGGAGGCCATGAACCCCAAGGCTTGCAGTATTTGCCTTGTAGATAGCAGGGGTTTTGTGGCCACTAGTTTGAAGTAAGTTGTCAAATGAATTTGTTTCTCTGGTGTGAGGAAAGCCATCTGGGAAGTTGTGTTCAAGCTTGCTCCCAGGAATATAATTTGCTGACAGGGTGCCAGATATGATTTCTTTTCATTTATGGTGTACCCCAGACAAGTTAGAACCCTTTGTACAAAGGCCAGATGATTCAAAAATATGTCCCGACTTTCTGCCTGAATTAGACAATCTTCCAGGTATTGGTATATTTGAATATTTCTTTGCCTGCAAAATGCAATGACTGGAGCTAGGCACTTTGTGAATACCCTGGGCGCAGTAGATAAGCCAAAGGGCAGTGCAGAGAAAGTACAGTTGTGTACACTTACCATAAATGTAGATGTTCGAGTGTCTTCACTGTTGCAGTCATGACTGTAGGGTTCTCCCATGCCGGCAGGCAGTCCTCGGTCGGCCAGAGTCCCAAAGTCTGGGTCCGGCGTCGGCTGTTCAGTCATGCTCCCTGACGTCAGAGCACCAGGATTACAAAGCTGACAGCCGGCGCCATGTTCTCCAGTTTTTCTTGCCCCAGATGTCAGGAGTCCCAAAATGAGTAAGGTCCCATATCCTTTGCAAATACACCTCAGAAGAATGGTGAAAAAAGGAACCACACAAAAGTAGAAATAAGAGGGGACAGGAGGGAGGGAAACCCAGACTGCAACAGTGAAGACACTCGAACATCTACATTTATGGTAAGTGTACATAACTGTACTATGTTCATCGTGTTTCACTGTTGCAGTCATGACTGTAGGGTAGAATCCCAAAGCAGAATGAAAGGGAGGTGGTCAAAGTAGAAGGGGTGGCTAAAAGGCCCTGCAAGACTGCAGAAGCAAAGCCTGCCCTAGACTTAGAGTAGAGAGGTAGATTGTAGTGCTTTGAAAAAGTATGCACTGAACTCCAAGTTGCACCTTCCAAAATGTCTTTGGTAGGAACTCCCCTGAGGAAGGCAGTTGAAGTGGCAGCAGCTCTGGTGGAATGAGTCCGTATACTCCCTGGGATTTGCTTTCCATGGTGTGAATAACAAAATCTGATTCCATGAGCAATCCATTTAGAAATGGTCTGTTTTGAAATGGCGTTACCTTGGGAACTTTAAGCATAAGAAACAAACAATTGCTCTGATTTTCTGATGTCCTTGGTTCTGTCTAGGTAAAAACGTAGTTGTCTGTGTACATCCAAGGAATGTAAGATCCTTTCCCCTTTATTTTGAGGAGTGGGGAAAAAAGTTGGCAAGTGAATAGTTTGATTTAAGCCACTTTGGAAACCACCTTAGGCATGAAAGTAGGATTAGTCCTTAAAGACACCCTGTCTTGATGAAAAATAATATAAGGTTCCACAGCCATAAGAGCTTGCAACTCTGAAACTCTCCTGGCAGAGGTCAGAGCTAACAGGATGGCTGTTTTCCAAGATAAAAACTTGATGCCAGAAGAGGCAGCAGGCTCAAAAGGAGGTAAGGTGAGCTTTTCCAAGACATAGTTGAGATCCCAAGCAGGAATGGGAGGAGATCTAGGAGGTCTTAAGTTCTTAGCTCCTCTGAGAAACTGTCTCATGAGCTGGTGGGAAAAGATTGGAGGGTCTGTATTCTAATGAGCGGAAATAGCAGAGGCATGTATCTTAATGGAAGAGAAAAAGAGACCCTTATGTAAGAGATCTGTCAGGTAAAGTAAAATCAAAGGAATGTTAGGAAGAAGAGGATCAGAATACTGAGCCTGCATCCAGGAACAAAATCTTTCCCATTTTCCTGCATAAGATTTTCTAGTGCTAGGATGTCTGACTTCTAAAATGACATCCATAACCTGCTTGGGTAGGAGAGAATGAATCAAAGACCCTGGATTAACCAGACCACCAGGCTGAGGGTTCTGACATGGGAGTGTAGAACCTGACCCTGGTGTTGGGACAGAAGGTTCGGAGTCTGTGGTAAAACCCAAGGGGGCTCCAGACAGTTTTTTAGAGTTGGGTACCAAAACTGTCGAGGCCAATTTGGGGCCAGTAAAATTATCATCTTGGGCTTGTCCTGTTTGATCTTTAATAATACCCGTGGAAGAAGAGGAAGAGGCGGAAAGGCATATCCCGAGAGGTTTTTCCAACTGAATGAAAGTGCATCCACTTTCCAAGCTTGTTCGTGGAAAGTCCTGGTGCAAAAAATCTGTAGTTGATGATTGAGGTGGGATGCAAAGAGGTCTATGTGAGGACATCCCCAGACTGCTGTTATCATCCTGAATATTTCGGTGTCCAGCATCCACTCGTGTGGGTCCGAAAGGTTTCTGCTCAGACTGTCTGCCAGGAAGTTTTGCTTCCCTGGTAGGAACTGAGCTTGAAGGTCCAGATTGCAAGCTAGAGCTGTGTTCCATAGATCCATGGCTAGTCTGCAAAGGGGGTAGGAATGAGATCCCCCTTGCTTGTTTATGTACCACATAACTGTGGTGTTGTCTGTCCGTATCAGTAGTTGTCCTGGTTGTAGAAGATTCCTGACGGCCAATAGAGCTTTCTGAATGGCTAACATTTCCTTTAAATTGATATGCAGGAGCTTCTGATCCTTTGTCCAAAGGCCCTGCAGACAGTTGCCCTGAAAATGGGCTCCCCATGCATAATCTGAGGCATCCGTGGTTAGTATCTGAGTGGCAGGAGGCAGACAGAAGGGTTTTCCTTTGTTTAGAGTACATGCCTTGGACCACCAAAGGAATTCCTTTTGAAGACAAGGCAGGAAGGAGATCAGTATGTCTAAACTGTGGCAATGCTGAGACCATACACTTTTTAGGTACCACTGTATTTTCCTCATATGTAGTCTTGCATATGGTATGAGAAGGATGCAGGAGGCCATGTAACCCAAAGCCTGCAGGAATCCCCTTGCAGATAGCTGAGTTAAAGTTGCCAAGGTTTTGAAAGTTGAAGCCAGCTGTAACTGTTTTTCTTTTGTCAGAAATGCCATCTGGGTTGTTGTTTTTAGAGAAGCGCCCAGAAAAATTATCTGTTGTGAGGGTGTCAAATTTGACTTTTTTATGTTTACAGTGAATCCCAGGAACTTGAGAAGATTCTGAACAAACTGTAGATGCTGGAGTAAGACCTCATTTGCTGTCTGCCTGAATAAGACAGTCGTCCAGATAAGGGTAAATATGAATTCCCTTGAGTCTGCAATAAGCTACTACTGGAGCCAGGCATTTGGTGAAGACCCTGGGCACAGTAGACAATCCAAAGGGCAGCGCAGAGAATTGAAAGTGCAGCCTTGAACCCGAGGTATTTTCTGTGTTCCTGCCTGATGGAAATGTGTAAATATGCCTCCTTTAAATCCAAAGTTACCATCCAGGCATTTTTGGTCAGCATTGGAAGTAGCTGCTGTAGAGTAAGCATCTTGAATTTTGGTATCTCTAGAAAAGTGTTCAAGACTGACAGATCCAGAATGGGCCTCCATGAATTTTGCTTCCTGGGGACTAGAAAGAGCCTCGAGTAAAAACCTTGTCCCATCTCTGAAAGTGGAACTAGTTCTATGGCTTTCATAGCCAAAAGAGCTTCCACCTGGTTTAAGGCCTCTGTCCATTGATGTTTTGGAAGATCTGGCCATTCGCTTGGCCTTGGTAGGGTATGAAAATGGAATTTGTAACCTCTTGAAACCACATCCAGAACCCACTTGTCTTGGGTTATATGAGTCCAATTTACATGAAAAAGAGAAAGTTTTCCTCTAAGAGGGGCTTCCAGACAAGAAGTTCCTGCAGCCCAACAGAGGGAGTCATTGAGTCTGTTTCCTATGAGCTTGCGACCTGTCCTCTCCTCCCCTAGGGGTGGAAGCAGTCCATTGTCTTGGTCTATAAGAGGCTTGTGTTTGAGGCCTTCCTCGGGAGCGTCTGTATCTACCCCTCTGAGTCCGGTCTGAATTGGGAAAGGACCAATTTTTTGTAGGCCAATTCCTGCTAAATCTGGGTGGCTGTACTTGTAAGAAATCTTTAACTGTTTGCATGGATTTTGCCTTGTCCTCCATCTTTTTAATCACCTTTTCAGCTTTAGATCCAAACAAAACATTATGCTGAACAGGGGCATCTAATAATTTAGCTTTTACTTGATCTGGCAAATTTTGTTCCTTTAACCATGCATGCCTTCTAATTACTGTGCCAGAGGCAGCAGCCCTACAAGAAGCCTCCAAGGCATCAAATCCACAGTGTAAACCATGCTTCCCAACTTGTTCAGTGGCATGCATTAAGTCATGTAATTCCTTATCATCTGCACAGGCGGAAATGGAAGTTAGCTTTTGTTTTAAAACAGACAGGAGAAATTGCTGGTATTTCAGCATATGAAAGTGACAGTTTAAAGCCCTAATAAAGTAGCAGAAGTGTACACTTTTTTTGCCCCATCTTTCTAAAGATCTGGAATCCTTCTCAGTGGGAATAGGTTTTTTAGCAGAAGCGGCCTTAACTCCCTTAGGACCCTGAGAAATGGTTTCAGGGTCAGCAGTAGGGTTCTTGTATAAAAAATGGTGGGAATCAGGAACCCTGTAGTATCTGTCAGGCTTAACAGGAGCAGGAGGAAAAGAGTCAGGGGTTAAGTTAGCCTCCGAAAAAGCATCATCCACAATATCCAAAATAGGAGGAATAGCCAGGGGTCTATGTTGGGGAAGAAGAAGAAAATCCCTTAGTCTTTTCTTAGATTCCGAATACTCCTGTCCTTCCCAGTGGAAATGTTTCCTCATTTCGTGCAGTTTCCCCAAAAGAGAAATCCTCAGGGGGAGAAGGGGGAGAAGCTGAAGGAATGGATTCCTCAGCATCAGAATCCTCATGAGGAGGAAAAGAATATTCCTGGTCAGAAGAAGAAACTGAAGAAACAGAAGCCTGATCAGAGGAGTCATAATAAACTTCCTGTCTTGGCCTTTTATCTGGAGGGGGATGTGAACCCCTAATCATAGTAAGTAAGTCCTCCGCCATCTTAAGTAACTGTTTCTGTGACTTGGGAGCTGGATCAGAAGAGGCCTGTGTTGCAGTCTTTGCCTTTGCCTTTGGCTTTGCCTTTATTAGAAGCTGAGTAGGCCTGAAAACCCCTTCGGAAGCTGGTACCTGCACAGCGGCTCCGGACCCATCCGAAGGAGCATTGTCCGAAGGTCCTGCAACAGAAATATTCAAAGGCCTAGTTGGCTCCTCGTGGGAGTCCGTTTCGACCATCGGTTCTGAAATGGCCGACGACAGGGGCTGCAAAAGCCCCTCACTGACGACGGCTGAACCTGAAGCTGGCTCTGCTTGTACGATATCGTTAGATTTGGACCTCGGAGGCCTGTCTTTGTCCTTGCGTCATTTGTGAACTCCGGTAGCCGGAACCGTATCCGACGACATTTTGTAATTAAAACGCCTACCGAAGTAATGAAATGCAAAATCGTACCTTCGTTTAATTGTACGTTGATTGAATCTAGCACAAAACCGACAACTAGCTACGTCGAGGTCAGGGCCTAAGCAAGGAATACAGTAAGAATGAAAATCCTTATGAGGTATTTGCTTCCCACTTGAAATACAATTATTAACTTTTTCTGACATCGGACTGGAGCAAGGAAAAAGTTTCCCCAACGGGGTACTTAGCTTTGAGTAGGAGAAGAAAGTCTTTGGACTGAAATTTTTCAGAAAAGATTGTCAGGAGTCAGCCGACCGGCACTTGTGAACTGCTATCACCGCACGGCAAGAAAGACTGGAGAACATGGCGTCGGCTGTCAGCTTTGTACTCCTGGCGCTCTGACGTCAGGGAGCATGGCTGAACAGCGGACGCCGGACCCAGACTTTGGGATTCTGGCCGACCGAGGACGGGATTCTGGCCGACCGAGGACTGCCTGCCGGCAGGGGAGAACCCTACAGTCATGACTGCAACAGTGAAACACTATGAACATCTGAAGTGCATATAGCCTGCTTTGAAGCGTACATATCTTCTGCAAGATTCCCTGATTGAGATGTGCAGGTAGGCTTCCTTTAAATCTAGTGTTCCCAACCTGGCATCTTTACTAGCATAGGAAGCAACTGCTGAAGAGTTAGCATCTTGAATTTTGGAATCACCAAAAAAGTGTTTAAGATAGAAAGGTCCAAAATAGGATGCCATGAATGGTCTTTTCTGGGTACCAGGAAAAGTCTTGAGTAGAAACCTTGTCCCTTTTCCTCTTCTGGTACAGTTTGAATAGCATTTATGCTAAAAAGAGAGAGTACTTGCTTTTGAGCCTCTGCCCACTGATTTGGGGGTAGATCTGGCTAACCGTTTGGGGTTGGTAACGTGTGGAAGTGAAATCTGTATCCTTGGGAAACTATATTTAAAAACCCATTTGTCCTGGGTAATGAGTTTCCAGTTTTTTGCCTGCACAGCAATATTTCCCCCTAAAGGAGCAGTCAGTTGAGAAGTGCTTGGAAGATTTAAAGTTAAGTCATTGAGACAGCTTACCATAGGGGGGAGTCTTACTACTCCCTGATTTGGGAGCCCCCCACTTCTTAGTCCTGTGCGTACCCTGGGACTGAAGCCTGGGTGTTCTGCTGGTTCTAGGTTTGGACTGAGAAGGCTTGAAAGATGCAGGAAAGGACAAATTCTTAGAGGGTCAATGCCTGCTAAATCTTGGAGGCTGTACTTGTAAGAAATCTTTAACAGTTTGCATAGATTTAGGTTTTTCCTCCATCATTTTAAGAACTTCTTCGGCTTTGTTGCCAAACAGGTGGTCCTGATTTAAGGGAGCATCCAGCAATTTAGCTTTAACATGATCTGGCAAGGATTGCTCCTTAAGCCAAGCATGCCTTCTAAGTACAGACCAAGTGACAGCAGTCCTGCAAGATGCCTCTAGTGAATCAAAACCACATTGCAAAGTATGTTTTCCAACCTGTTCAGCATAATGCATTAAATTCTGTACATCCTTATTTTCAGCACAATCAGGAATCAGCATCATTTTCTGTTTAAGCAATCCAATAATATGCTGTTGATACTTTAACATATGAAACTGGCAATTTAAGGCCCTAATGGCCAAGGTTGCAGAAGTGTACACCTTCTTACCCCATCTATCCAGTGCCCTGGAGTCTCTATCAGAGGGGGTAGGATTTTTGGCAGTAGTACCCTTAATGCCCTTGGGTCTCTGTGAAATGGTCTCAGGATCCGCAGTAAGATTTTTAAAAAGGAACTTGAGAGAGTCAGGAACCCTGTAATATCTATCAGGTTTTCTGGGAGCAGGAGGTAAGGAGTCAGGGGCCAAACTAGAGTCCGAAAAGGCATCATCAACAATGTCTAGTACAGGAGGGATAGCTAAAAGCCTGTACTGGGGCAGGAGTAAGAAATCCCTAAGCCTCTTTTTAGAATCAGAGAAATCCTGGCTTTCCCAACAAAAATGCTCCATAAGAGTATGCAAGGTTTCACCAAAAGAGAAATCCTCTGGGAGGAAGCAGAGGGATTACAGTCCTCTGCATCAGAATCCTCACAGGCAGATAAGGGTAAATCCTGGTCATCAGAGGAAACAGAAATTTCAGATTCCTGGTCAGAAGTATCATAAGCAAATTCAGTCCTAAGTCTCTTAGAGGGGGAAGGTTGGCTTCCCCTGATTAAAGTAATAAGATCTTCAGCCATTCTTATCATTTGTTTTTTAGGCATAGAGGCCTGACCATGTGGTCTGGGCATCGGTTTTCTAGGCATGGTTTGCATTTTAGGCCTTGAAGAAGAAGATGGCATTGGTTTAATATGCAAGTCAGTAGGCCTGAATACACCCTCAGAGGCCAGTGCCTGCACAGTGGCTCCGGACACATCCAAGGTAGAGACATCCGCAGGTTCCACAGTTGAAGCATCTCGTGGCATACCTGACTCCAAATGGGTCTCAGTAGAGGCCTGCAAATCTGAAGTAGCAGGTATCAGGGGCTGCGAAAGCACCTCATTGAGTACCGGCGAACTGGCGACTGGCTTAGGAGAAGCATCGTCGGCAGGTTTGGACCTAGGCGGCCTGTCTCTGTCTTTATCTCTGCGTTTTTTTGGAATGTCGGTAGTCGGATGGCTTACCGAAGACATATCTGGATAATTGAACTGAGTACCAAAATATTTAGAAGAGCAAATATACAGACAACGAATAGTTGGTTGCTTAAATAAGGCACAAAACAGACAGTGAGGTATATTGTGGTCAGGGACTAGGCAAAGAATGTAGTACGAATGAAAATCTTTATGAGGTATTTGATTTCCACAAGAAATACAATTATTGACTTTTACTGACATCAGTTTAGAGCAAGAAAATGTTTCCCCAACAGGGCACTTAGCTTTAGTTGAAGGCTTTGGTTCTGAAACTCGAAAACGAAAATTTCAGGAGTCGGCCGAGCGGCACTTGCGAACTGCTTCTGCTTCAGGCACCGCACGGCAAGAAAGACTGATGTAATGTTGTCGGCTGCATGCTTTATACCCCTGACTACCTGACGTCAAGGAAGATGAGAGAGCAACTGACGCAGGACCCAAGACTTTGATAATCAGGCCGACTGAGGGCTACTGCAAGCAGATAACCCAAATGTGATGACTGCAACAGTAAAACACGAAGAACATCCCATAGGCTACTGCAGCAGTGAGAAAGATCAACATCTTTAGGCGACGTTTTGTGTGCAAGCATCTTGGTGCCTTTATATAAGTCTGCAATCAGACATATTACTGAGTACTGTGGCTCTATTTTTGTCTGCAATAATGATCACTAATGAGGTTAGAGGGTAATCAAAAATATTTTTAGAAGGACTATAAGAAGTCCAAGACAGTACTCATATATGGACAGATTAAAATTAGTATTATCTTCATACTCTGTGGGTTACAGACTTATTTTTGGGAATCAGGTACTCTTGTAAAAGTGCTTCCAAGAGGAAGTGTTCCCTACAATGTTGTGAATATTTTTTTTTCAGTCATAACTGTAATACTAGAAAGTGTGTGGTTTCTTAATTGCTTTGCTCCAGATTAAAGACAAAAGTTGGGACAATGTTTTTCATCAGAGATGTGGGCAAGGTGTGGAATAATCTTCCTCTGGAAATCATAACTGGCAAAAATAAATCTCAGTTGAAAAAAAAAAAACGCCAGTAAATCTAGGATTCAACTTTTATGTTTTTCAACAGAGTATATCTGTTGGTAAACTCCTGAATAGCCCTAATTGAAGGTTTTAGGTGTTTATTTGAAGCACTGAATTTTAAACATTGAATGTGTTCTCATGTCACTATAAAATGTGTGATGTTAATAAAGATGTTTAAAAAATGCTCACCACAATGTAAAAAGTAATGCCAGTCAACACTGCTATAAATATCTACAACTCCTCGGGCCAGACTCAACAACTACACTAAATGTACACAATCTGTATTCAAGAACATCCCTACCACATTTTTTGTGCTTTCTAGTCACTCAGTAAGACTAAGTGTACATGCAGACTACACATTGTAGTAACCTTTATGAAGCCTCCTCAGTATTTAAAGATGTAAGAAAATCAGTACGAAAACTAAAATAAGGAGGTAAGATGGTGTGAGTTACACTTGTGTTGTCTCTTCACTCAGAACAGTGTACACTTAGTGTAGGCTTTACTGAAACCCAGGGCTTATCTTACCTAAGGGTACACAGGCATACAGGCCACAATATGAAGTTTGTTTTCATTGCTTTCCAACAATGAAGAGACCCGTATATCACGTGCATTCAAAAAAGTAAAATTGTCTGGTTAATTACATACTGGTGAGGTTTTGGAAGATTTTTGATGGATGAAAATTTCTTTAGCCAAACAGACTTGCCTAATACAACAGCACACTATAAAATAGCGCTGACTCAAGAGGTGGCACACTTGTTATTGATACCAACAGGATTAGAAGGCTATAGGTTCTATCATTTTCTTTCTCCAATCCGGATACCTAAATTCACATTGCAGTGTTCCTGTGGTGCTGATAGTACAGTTTTGTACCTACCATAAATGTAGATGTCCGATAGGTATGCATCTGCAGTCATAACATATGGGTTGTCCTGCCTCAGGCAGCCCTTCGGTCGGCCGGATTCCAAAGTCTGGGTCTGACCTCGGCTGATGTCGCACTTCACCCGACGTCATAGCTCCTGGGGTATAAAGGCATCAGCCAACGCCATTTTCCTCAGTGTTTCTTGCCCCAGATGCCAGGTGCCCTCTAGGAAGGCTAAATTTGTATAAAAGTAGAAAATTCCAAACAGTAGAAATCAAAAAGTATATATACATATATATACATACAAACAAATACACCATAATAGATTACCCCAGCTAGCTAAGAGAGGGGTAAGTACCCTAGGAATACCACAGAGGGGAAGGAGGGTGGGTAATCCTGACTGCAGATGCATACCTATCGGACATCTACATTTATGGTAGGTACAAAACTGTACTATGTCCTTCAAGGATGCATCTGCAGTCATAACATATGGGAAGAATACCATAGCCAAACTGGGGGAGGAGGCACTAAGATAATGATGGTGTAGTTAAGATCCCTTGTAAAACTGCAGTTGCAAAACCTGATCGGGATCTGGAGTATAAAGGAAGATTGTAATGCTTGGCAAATGTATGCACGGAGCTCCAAGTAGCAGCTTCTAAAATGTCTTTGGTAGCCACTCCTCGTAGGAAAGCTGTAGTGGTGGCTGTAGCTCTTGTGGAGTGAGACCTGATATTTTCAGGAGTTGTCTTTCCATGAAATGAGTAGCAGAATCGAATGCAATTTCCTATCCATTTTGAGATTGTCTGTTTTGAAATTGCTTTTCCTTGCACTCCTGTTGCATATGCTACCAGAAGCTGGTCAGTTTTTCTGCTGGCCTTAGTTCTGTCCAGATAGTAGCGCAGTTGTCTGTGTACATCCAAGGTGTGTAGCAGTTTTTCCCCCTTGTTCTGTGGGTTAGGGAAGAATGTAGGTAAATGAATAGCTTGGTTCAAGGATACCCTGGATACCACCTTTGGCATAAAAGTAGGATTGGTTCTCAGAGACACTCTATCCTGGTGAAAGATAAGAAAAGGCTGCACTGCCATTAATGCCTGTAACTCGGATACCCTTCTTGCTGAAGTGATTGCTAACAGGAAGGCAGTTTTCCAAGATAAGAACTTAAGTCTGCTGTTGCTGCTGGTTCAAAAGGGGGAAGTGTTAATTTTTCTTGCACAAAATTGAGATCCCATGCAGGCAGAGGTGGTTTCCTTGGAGGTTTTACATTTTTGATCCCTCTCAAAAATTGTCTGAGGAGAGGATGAGAGAAGACAGGAGGATCCATGTTGTACTCTGCTGAAATTGCTGATGCATGAATCTTAATGGAAGAATAGGACAGGCCATTGTGGAACAGTTCTGCTAAGTATTCTAGGATGTGTGCTAGGTTTGCCAGTGTGACATTTGTTCCCTTTGCTGCACTCCAAATGAGGAATCTCTTCCATTTGGCTGAATATGTTTTCCTTGTGGAGGGTCTGCGAGCCTCCAGGATAATGTCCTTAACCCTCTGAGATAAAACAGGTTGGTTTTGTTTTATACAATTTTCCAAGCAGTTAGCTGCAGCGTTTTAAGTTTGGATGCAGGGTCTTGTAGTTGTTCTGCGTTAGAAGTAAAGGACATAGAGGTAGAGGCCATGAGTTCGTCCGAGACATGCTTCTCAGTAGCGGTACCAATGCTGCCTTGGCCAGTCTGGAGCTATCAGAATTACCTTTGGCTGTTCCTCTCTGATCTTCAGTAGAACTTTGTACATCAATGGGAGAGGTGGAAAGGCATATACTGTCAGGGCCTTCCAGCTGAAAGAAAGGGAGTCCACCCTCCAGGCTTGTGGGTGGTATACTCTTGAGCAGAACTTCTTCAGTTGGTGGTTGAGTGGGGAGGCGAACAGGTCTATCTCTGGCATTCCCCATTTCTTTGTTATGGTTTTGAAGATGTCTGGGTGCAGCATCCATTCGTGAGCATCCGTGGTAGTTCTGCTTAAGCTGTCTGCTAGTGAATTCTCTTTTCCTGGTACGAATCTGGCCTGCAGCTGGATGTTGAGATTCAGGCCTAAGTTCCACAGGTCCATTGCCATCCGGCACAGAGGGTATGAATGTGTGCCTCCCTGTTTGTTGATGTACCACATGACTGTGGTATTGTCCGTCCTTATCAGCAGATGTCCTTGCTGGAGGAATGATTTGAATGCCTCGATTGCATGCTTCACTGCCAGCATCTCCTTTAGATTTATGTGTAGATTCAGCTGGTCTTGGGACCATAGGCCTTGGATACAGTTGTCTTCCATGTGTGCCCCCCAGCCTAGGTCTGAGGCGTCTGTGGTGATGGTCTGCCTTGGATGTGGTTTGTGGAAAGGCAATCCTCTGTTGATCTGGCAGGCCTGAGCCCACCACAGGAATTCTTTTTTCAGGCATGGAATGATTGGTATCAGGGCTTCTAGACTGTGTCTGTGTTGAGACCATACATTCCTTAGGTACCATTGTAATTTTCTCATATGCAGCCTGGCATGTGGGATCAAGATTATGCAGGATGCCATGTAACCCACTGCCTGCAGGACTTTCCCTGCAGTAAGCTGAGTTTGTCTTGTTAATGCCATGAAGTAGACTGGTAGTTGCTTTTGTTTTTCTTCTGTGAGAAAAGCCATCTGAGCTATTGTGTCCAGTTCTGCACCCAAAAATGTTATCCTTTGGGATGGCACTAGTCTTGACTTTTGTATGTTGACTGGGTATCCCAAGGCTTGCAGCAGTTGTATGACATAGGCCAAATCCTTTATTATTTTTGTCTTGTTGTCCGCTTGTATTAGGCAGTCGTCCTGGTATGGGTAGATTTGAATTCCCTGAAGCCTGCAATGTGCAATTACTGATGCCAGGCATTTCGTGAATACTCTGGGCGCAGTAGATAAGCCAAAGGGCAATGCTGAGAATTGATAATGCTCTGATCCTGCAAGAAATCTGAGGTGTCTTCTGCAATCTGGTCGTATAGGGACGTGCAGGTATGCCTCCTTGAGATCTAGAGTCACCAGCCAAGACTCCTTGCCCAACATGGGAAGAAGTTGCTGTAGGGTCAGCATCTTGAATTTTGGAACAATGAGATGTGTTCAGTGCGGACAAGTCGAGAATAGGCCTCCATTGATTTTCTTTTCTTGGTACAAGGAATAGTCTTGAGTAAAATCCTTGGCCTTGTTCCATAGATGGTACCTTTTCTATTGCTCTCATCCTTAGTAAGCTGATGATTTGTTTTAGAGCCTCTGATTTCTGGCTTGGTGGAAGGTTTGGCATTCCTCTCTTTTTTGGTAGAGTGTGGAAGTGAAACCTGTAGCCTTTGTCTATTGTTTGCAAAGTCCATTTGTCTCCTGTAATGCAATGCCAGTTTTTTGAAAATAAAGCTAGCTTTCCGCCCAAGGGTGCTTCCAGTTGTTCCCTGGTAGGCGGAATCAGAGCCAAGTCATTGTGTCTGCCCTGTGGAAGTGGTTGTAGTCGCAGCTGTGGCGGCACTTCTCTGGTTGGCAGGTTGCCACTGACGACCCCTGTAGGCACCCCTTGATTGACCTCTGCCTCTTGGGCGTCTATTTCTGCCTCTCTGTGCTCTGGAGGTGTCCGGAAAGGACCAATTCTTTGAAGGCCAATTTCTGCTGAACCTCGGAGGTTGGACCTGCAGAAAATCCTTGACTGTTTGGACAGATTTTGCTTTTTCTTCCACTTTCTTTAGAACCTCCTGTGCAGGGGAGCCAAATAAACTTTGTTTCTCCATAGGGGCATCTAGGAGTTTAGACTTAACATGGTCTGGCAAGGATTGTTCTTTTAGCCAGGTATGCCTTCGAATCACTGCTCCAGTCATAGCCGATCTAAATGAAGCCTCCAGTGCATCATAGCCACATTTTAAGAAATGATTACTGACCTGCTGAGAGTTGTGTACCAAATCCTGAAGGGACTTACGGTCTAAAGGTTCAGGAGAGGACAGCTTTTTATTCAGCTGATCTAACAAAAATTCCTGGTACTGTATCATGTGAAATTGACAGTTTAAAGCCCTGGCAGAAAGAGTAGCAGATGTATAAACCTTTTTACCCCATCTCTCTAATGCTCTTGATTCTCTTTCAGAGGGTAGGGGGTTTTTGGCAGAGGCAGCTGCAACACCTTTAGGGCCCTGAGAAATGGTTTCTGGGTCTGCAGCATGGGCCTTATACAAGTGGAAGTGAGAATCCGGGACCCTGTAGTATCTGTCAGGTTTGGCAGGGGCCGGGGAAGAGAATCAGGGGCAGTACTGGCATCATTGTATGCATCATCAACAACTGATAGTACAGGTGGTATGGCTAAAGGCCTATGCTGTGGTAAGTGTAAAAAAGTCCTTAACCTTTTCCTAGAATCAGAAAAATCCTGACCCTGCCATTGGAAGTGTTCCCTCATTGAGTGTAGAGTTTCCCCAAATGAAAATTCTTCTGGAGGGGAGGCAGAAGGAATGGAGTCTTCTGCATCAGAATCCTCATAAGGTGAGTATGGTCCTTCCTGATGGTCAGATAAATCTGAACCATCCGAGGAATAGTCAGAGGAGAGAGGTTCAGGGGGCTCAGTCCTAGGCCTCTTTTCAGGAGGGGGTTGTGAAGCCCTGTCTGGGTGAGGTTGGGATCCCCTGATCAGAGAAATAAGGTCCTCAGCAAGGCTGAGAATCTGAGAACTTGAGGTAGGTCTGTGAGAGGGAGCTTTTGTAGGTAAGGCCTTGGAAAGTTTAGCTGCTTTAGCCCTGGAGAAGGCCTTGATAGACATAGAAGCAGGGGGTCTAGCTGCCCCACGTGCAGGAGTAGAGATGTCCAATGTAATGGTGTCGGACAAATCTTGTGTGCCTGCTTCTTCAGTAGGAAATTCTGTAGCCGACTCAGCCGGGGTCTGTGTGGCCTCGGTTGTCGGAGGCATGCTTTCGGCCGAAGGGAGAACCGAGGTCTCGGTTTCAGCCGAAACCGAGACACTCGCGGTAGGCCTAACCGTGGTTTCAGCCGAAACCGCGGGCCGCGAGTGTCGGTCCTTTTCCTTGCGTTTTTAAGCTAAATGTGTAGTCGGAGTCTCCGACGGCATTTTATATGCAAAAGCGGAGCCAAAAAACTCTTCAGCAAACTCCGACTGACGTCTAAGTGTCCGTCGGTTGAAGGAAGCACAGGCTAAACAAGCTGACACGTCGTGGTCTGGGCCTAAGCAAGGAAGGCAGTAAGAGTGGAAATCCTTATGAAGTATTTGTTTCCCACAAGTTAAACAATTATTTACTTTGTCTGACATCGGCCGAGGCAAGAAAGAGTCCCCAACAGGGTACTTAGCTTTTTTAGAAGTCTTCGGTAGCTGAAATCTCTGGATCTGACCGACCGGCACTTGCGAACAGCTTCTGCTTCGGGCACCGCGCGGCAAGAAAGACTGAGGAAAATGGCGTCGGCTGATGCCTTTATACCCCAGGAGCTATGACGTCGGGTGAAGTGCGACATCAGCCGAGGCCAGACCCAGACTTTGGAATCCGGCCGACCGAAGGGCTGCCTGAGGCAGGACAACCCATATGTTATGACTGCAGATGCATCCTTGAAGGACATCTTCTGATATCAAAATTATAAGATGTTATACCACAGTCCCATTTGCCTGAGTTGGTGGGAACTTAAATGGCTACAAAGATCCCACATCATTGACTGAAAGCAGTAGGGGGTCTTTACTGAAACATCTTATTAAAGCATTACACATCATTTTATATACAGTAAATTAAAATAATTAAAAAATATTTAACATAACAAAATAAGTCATAAAACAAATATACTCTACTTCCAATATACAGTTCAATTTTTTTAGACCTCAGTACTCCTCATTCAACCATTCGCAGTAGAAATTATTTCAGCTGCAATACTTCATTATCCCAAATATTGTTATACAAAGCATTAATATGAAACTGACAAACATTCCATAAACACTATTAAACTTTCTTTCTCCTCATTCAAAAATTTTACAGAAATGATATTCACCACATTTATATTGGCTACTTACCTACATTTGTAAGCAATAGCATTCAGTCTCCAAAAGCCCTTAGCTGTATTATACACAAAAATACAGGTTCTTCGGTTTCTTCTCTACTGCATCCCATCAACAAATGCCAAGTTGTCTGTGTGGTCTTATATTTCATCCAGGTTTTTACTGGAAATTTATGAAATGTTAACCACCAGAAATCCTGTTCACTAACTTGTCAGCTAATCTTTCTTGTCTCTATACAATACATTTCTTAATCTCTTTCCCAGAACTACCCCATTTTGGTAAATCTTCTTTCTGTATGCATCTGGCTACTTGAAATAAATGTGAAAGTTAAAAAATACTGGATTACACATCACAAGGTCCCTTTTTCTTATTTTTAATACAGCATTCCTCTTTTAATTGGGTTCAGTCTAGCACATAATACTGCCTCAAAAAATTCGTATAACTTCAGTTTCCAGTTCTTCCAATAAAGGATAAACCTTTCCAAAATACCCAGATATATAGAATAAAATATACTTCACAGAATATACTGCTTTCTGTATGACATATTAAAAACTTTCCACATTTCAGCTACACCCTTCATTCTCTCTCAAAACCCATCCAATACTACAATGGTGAACTTAACCATTGTTTCCAAAGCTGACCCCTTGTAGAACATAAGATTACCAGTGACAAATTCCTGACATTTTCTTACATATTCTTGCTTTTCTTTACTCATTTTTAAATAATCCTTAATAATAGCCCCTGTTACCAGCTATACAACATAAGCTGCCAACTTAGTTTATCTTCGTACTAAAGCAACATAATGTATGAAGCAACAAATAAATGAACATTCAGTACCTGTAACCAAAATCTCACGCCCTACCTTAGGCAAATGTTTAACCTACATTATATGTTCATAGTAATCTTCTTCTTTTGGCTTTTCACGATTAGGGGTCACCACAGCGGATCACCTGTTTCCATTTCTTCCTGTCCTCTGCATCTTGCTCTGTCACACCAACCACCTGCATGTCCTCTCTAACCACATCCATAAACCTTATCTTAGGGCTTCCTCTTTTCCTCTTACCTGGCAGCTTCACCCTTAGCATCCTTTTCCCAATATACCCAGCATCCCTCCTCAGCACATGTCCAAACCAACACAATCTCACCTCTCTGGCCTTGTCTCCAAACTGTCCAACCTGGGCTGACCCTCTAATATTCTTATTCCTAATCCTGTATACCCTCGTCACACCTAGTGCAAATCTTAACATCTTTAATGCTGCCACATCTAGCTCTGACTCCTGCCTTTTTGTCAATGCCACCATCTCCAACCCATATAACATAGCTGGTCTCACAACCCTTTTGTAGACCTTCCCTTTCACTCTTACTGGTGCTCGTCTGTCACAAATCACTCCAGACACTCTTCTCCACCTACTCCACCCTGCCTGTACTCTCTTCTTCACCTCTCTTCCACACTCGCCATTACTCTGAACTGTTGATCCCAAGTATTTAAACGCATCCACCTTCGCCAACTCAACTCCCTGCATCCTCACCATTCCTCTATCCTCCCTTTCATTCACACACACATATTAGGTTCATAGGTTGGTACTAGGCTATCGGCCCTAGGGCCTATGCAAGCCTAGCCATAACAATTCTCTGGATATTTCTTCCCGCAATATTTACTTCTCTGGGCCCCTGTCTAGCAGGGCGACTGACATGATCCCCGGGGTGAATTTCCCATCTCCCACCCAATCATCAAGGTTTCTTTTGAAGAGGGCCAATGAGGCGCTCTGCTTGACATGTATGGGCAAGTCTATTCCAGATTATGGGGAGTCTCTGTGTCAGGAACCTATCCCTCCAGCAGGTTTTGATCCCTGGAGCGTGTGGCTCTGAGGGATTGGGATTTCTTTAAGTGGAGCATGTCCAACAGTTCAGGGTTTGACATGGCCTTGCATGTTAAGCAGAGATCGCCTCTGAGTAGACGATATGCCACAGAGTATAGCTGGAGTTTTTTTTAGACCGTCAGCATATGGCATCTGCTTTAGGTCTGTGATTCTTTTAGTGAGGTATTTCTGTGACCTTTCCAGCTGTAGCAGATGTCTTGTGAGGTACGCTGACCTTCATTCCTCTCCTCTCTAGAGCATATCTCCACCTCTCCAGGGTCTCCTCAACTTGTTGCCTACTCTCACTACATATCACAATGTCATCTGCAAACATCATAGTCCATGGGGACTCCTGTCTGATCTCATCTGTCAATCTGTCCATCACCAGTGCAAATAAGAAAGGGCTCAGAGCTGATCCTTGATGTAATCCCACCTCCACCTTAAATGCATCTGTCACTCCCACTGCAGATTTCACTGTGTCACACTACCCTTGTACATATCCTGTACCACTCTTATATACTTCTCTGACTCTCCCAACTTCCTCACACAATACCACAACTCCCTCTCTAGGCACCCTGTCATACGCTTTCTCTAAGCCCACAAAGTCACAATGCAACTCCTTCTGACCTTCTCTGTACTTCTCCATCAACACTCTCAGAGCAAACATCTCATCTGTAGTGCTGTTTCCTGGCATGAAACCATACTGCAGATTAAGAAGTTATGTTCTTACCATAACGTTCCATGTTAGTTGTCTTCTTCTCGCCTTCTTTCTTGCTGGATGGGTTCGTGACTCGGCCTATACTATAGCTCGAGAGCTATTTTTACCGGCTCGAGGCAGCCCTATAACCCACAATACCATGCGCTAACTCCCCAGATCTCATTTGGAAGCTAAGACATAGTATAAATATAATATCATAATATCATAATCCTCATTTGCAAGTACGGGCTCCCTGCTAGTAACATTAAGGATACTGGGAAACCGTAACATGTTATATCTCCAGAAATGGAAGGACTCAAGACCTGAAGTCTATCCAGGCTAGGGGGCAGGAGGGAGGGACGCAAGAAAGAAGGCGAGAAGAAGACAACTAACATGGAACGTTATGGTAAGAACATAACTTCTTAATGTTAAGTTGTCATTGTCGCCTTCATTCTTGCTGGATGGGACAGCGTCCCTAGCATTTTAGTCCTGGGTGGCTCAATGGAACAGACTCCTGAGTAAGGTGGAATCAAAGTCAGCTCTATTTCTGGAGGCTATATCAAGTTTGTAATGGGCAATAAAGGTATGTTTGGAAGCCCATGTAGCTGCTGCACATATGGCATCTAGTGGTAACCTTGCTTGAAATGCCGTTGATGTTGATAGTGCCCTGGTTGAATGAGCCTTAGGCCTAGACGGAAGTTGCCTGTGTCTCAACTCATAGACAAAGGTAATAATAGATGTCAACCATCTGGAAAGAGTAACCTTCGATACCAGAAGCCCTTTCTTTCCTGCAGCATAAGAGAGAAAGAGCTGGTCTGACTTTCTGAGTTGTTTTGTCCTGTCTAGATAATACCGTAATTGGCGATGAACATCTAATGAATGTAATTTCTGTTCAGCCCTGTTGGTATAGTCTGAAAAGAAGACAGGCAAGTCAATGGAGTGGTTTAGATTTGTTTCAGAGGACACTTTCGGTAGGAAGGAAGGAAGGGTTTGTTCTGAGAGTTACCCTGTCTTTGTGAAAGACCAAATAAGGGGGACGGACAGACAAAGCTTGAAGTTCCGATACCCTTCTGGCAGATGTTATGGCTACTAAAAACAGAGTTTTCCAAGAAAGAAGCTTGAGGGAGCAAGAAGCTGCAGGTTCAAAAGGAGGCAGAATCAATGAGGTTAGAACTAAATTCAAATCACATTGTGGAGGTGGATCTTTAACTGGCGGTCTAAGTAAAAAGATGCCCTTGAGGAAGTCTTTACAAAGTTTGTGGGACATAATATTTGCTTCTGAGAGCCCAACATGAAAATTAGCAATGGCTGCTAATTGTACCCTGATAGTAGCCGACGATGACCCTGAATGAAAAAGCTCCACCAGAAAATCTAGAACCTTATGAATGGGTGCATGGAAAGGATCTAGGGACTTAGTTTGTGCCCAATGCGAAAAACGCTTCCATTTACTCGCATACGTCTTCCTAGTATTGGACTTATGGGAAGCCAGAATGATATCACTAACAGGAGGAGAAATAAGGGGAAGCCTGGCTAAGGCTGGAAGTGGAGCAACCAAGCGGTGAGGTTGAGGGAATGAAGAGACTGATGCAGCTTGCCCGTGAGATGGGTCAACAGATCCGGAAGGGGTTCCAGATGCCAAGGCTGATCCAGTAGGTAACTGTGCAGAAACGGAAACCATACTTGTCAAGGCCAAAATGGGGCAATGAGGATCATTTTGGATCTCAATGCGGTTGCTTTCTGAATTAATTGCGGGATCAATGGCAAGGGAGGAAAGGCATATAGAAGACCCCGGGGCCAATCGTGAACAAGAGCGTCTCTGGGGGGATGGCCTGGTAGAGGAAAGAGTGTGAAGAAGTCGAGGCACTTGCTGTTTTGAAGAGTTGCGAAAAGATCGCAGCAAGGCTGGCCCCACTTCTGAAATATTCTGTCTGCTACCGCTTGATTTAGAGACCACTCGTGAGGCATGAGGATAGTTCTTCTCAATTTGTCCGCTATGACGTTGGACTTCCCAGGGATGTGCGTTGCTATCAGAAACTGTTGAGAGGAAATCGCCCATTGCCAAAGTCTGAGTGCTTCTCGACATAGGGGGTAGGACTTTGTTCCGCCCTGTTTGTTTATGTACCACACTACAGACATATTGTCCGTTTGAATTGCTATAGTCCCTGTGGGAAGAGAGCTCAAGGGCTTGCAACGTCAAAAGCACTGCCCTCATCTCCAGGACATTTATGTGCAGGTGGCGTTCTGATTGTTGCCATGTGCCCTGGACCGTCCTGCCCTGATAATGCCCCCCCCACCCGATCAGGGAGGCATCCATTGTCACCGTGGCAACTTGGGGGGGGGGCAAAGGGTCTGCCCTGAAAAAGCTGAGGGGAAACCATCCACCAGGAGAGATGATTCTTGCAAGAAGGGGTTATCAAAATACTGTGAGTCATTGGAAAGGACCACTGAGAAAACAGCATCCACTGAAGGAGCCTCATGTGGAAGCGGGCTAATGGGAGTAGAAGAATCGCCGCTGCCATGAGGCCTAACGCTTTCAATACTAGCTTGACTTGAACTCTGTTGGGCTGAAACAGGGACTGAACATTCCGCCTTATGTCTGACACACTCTGAGGTGGTAATGTTGCAGACATTTCTGTGGTGTTTAATACGGCACCTATAAAGTTTATACATTGACAAGGCGACAAGGAGGACTTTGCAAAATTTATAGAAATACCTAGGCTGTTGCAAAGTTGAAGTGTGTAATCCCTGGCCATTATAAGATGCTGCTTGGTGGTAGCAGAAATAAGCCAGTCATCTAGATATGGAAACACCTGGAATCCTTTTTGTCTCAGGTGAGCCATGACCACTGCCACGCATTTGGTGAACACCCGGGGGGCTGTGGTGAGACCAAAGGGCAGGGTTCTGAATTGATAATGACTGGCTCCCAGACGGAAGCGGAGAAACCTCCTGAAGTGCCTGTGTATCTTTATATGATAGTACGCGTCCTGGAGGTCTAAGGAGCACATCCAGTTGTCTCTGCCCAAAAAGGGTAGAATGGACTGCAGTGTTACCATCCGAAATTTTGTCTTTTGTACAGAGTTGTTCAATCTGCTGAGGTCCAAAATGGGTCTCCAGTCTTTTTTGGAACCAAAAAGAATCTGGAGTAGATTCCGGATCCTAACTGATCTGCTGGGACTGCCTGGATGACTCTTTTTGTTAACAGCTTTTTTATTTCTAGCTGAGCCTGACCCCTTTGTGCGGGTGGTACATCTGGTAGGGGTCTTGGTGGTTGTACCGGAGGGGAAGTGAAAGGAGTTTTGCAACCCTCGGATATGATCTTCTGTACCCATGTGTCTTGGGAGAGGGATTGCCAGGCTTCCGGGTACAGAGATAATCTTCCCCCGACTGCCTCCGAAGGCGGACAGTCGGGCAGCTTCTCAGGGATGCTGAAAGGGCTGGTCAGGGAAAGATTCCCTGGAACTCTGGTTCTGTGGACCCCCTCTGCCCCTGGGGCGGCATCTGTTATTATTCCCCCTCTGCCTCTAGGGGGAAATTCACCACGTGCGGCAGGCGCGACTCCCTGTGGTTTGCAGAACCACATCTTTCCACCCCTCTGTCCCTTAGGATAAGGTCTAGAAGGTGTGGAAAAATGGACTCCCACGGCAGAGAGAGTCTTACCATCTTGCTCGCATCTGGTGAGGGTATTCTTCACCTGCGGTCCAAACAATTCTGAACCATAAAGGGGGTGTTGGTGAAGGACGCCTTGAAGGGATCAGCAAAGTTACAGAGTCGCATCCAAGTGTGACGTCTCAATGCAACACCTGTGCCAGCGGCCCTACTCGCTCCATCGGCTGCGTAAGAGATAAGCCGCATGGAGGAGTTAACAATGGAGTTCAGGGTGGCCAACTGGGAGTTTATCTTGTCCTGATACCCTGCAGCAGAAGGATCCTGTACCGTTTCACCCACCTCTTTAAGCAAGTCTCTCTGAAGGCGGGTGAAATGACATAAATAGTTCAGCGATCGCATAGTAAAGGTTGCTGAAGCAAATGTCCGCTTGCCATACCTGTCCATGGTCCCGGACTCTTTGTTAGGAGGATGAACAGGTACAGAAGGATCAGCCAATTCCTTCTTAGTGGCTGCTGCTATCACCATAGCATCAACTGAAACGCCTTTGGTGAGAAAGGACTTGTCCTCTGGTGCAGAAATAAATTTAGAAGGCCTCCTAGGGGTAGGTTCCATTGAATCAGGAGCTGCCCATGCCTTTCTAGCCACTACCTCCATTAGTGGGTCGAAAGGGGGAGACACCCAGGAGGTGGAAGGGAGAGATCCAAAAGCGTCAAGGTAAACCGACTCGTCCTCGGAAGGTTTGAGAGTGGACCAATTTCCCCTCTGTTTTAGGATCTCTAGGATGTCTGAAAAAGAGACATCCTCAGAGGGGGATCTAGGGGAACCCTCCGACTCATCCAAGTTGGTGTCTGACGTGACAGACTCGGGGGAGTCTATGTGCTACCTCTTGCACTTTCTTTCCTAGGGGGTTCCCCTGAAACTTCAGGGGAGCCCTTGGAAGAGGAGGAGACACCCAAGGTGGGTACCCTACGCTTCGGATCTCTGCTGTTAGATATAGGAGGGTGGCCAGAGACCGCAACAGGCATGGTAGAGGGAGGAGCTGCAGAACTTAACCTTGGAGTGGACACTGGGTCCAGCACGCTCCTCATCACCTCGAAGGCTCCCCTATCAAATACCAAAGGCAGTCCCGGCTCAGAAGAGACCGGAACCGCCCCTGGCACCGACAGAGAAGGCTCCGAGAATGATGTCGGGGCCGAACTAACCAGAGCCGAAGCTCCGAGAGGGAGAGCGGGGTCGGACAAGGGTCCGATGCCACTCGCCCCCTCGGAGCCGACAATGGAGTCCCGGCACCCGGACCTCTCCACGGACGGAACCAATGAAGAGGTCGGAGCCAACGACACCGGAGCCGAAGGTGGGAGTATCGGCTCCGACGTGGGTAAGGTTACGGTTCCGACAAACTCCGGCTCCGAACTCGAGAGGTGAGTCGGAGGAGGAATGGATAGCGGTACCGAAGGAGCCACAGTCTGGTGAGATGGACGCTAGTGCCTGAGATTTTATGAGCATACTGACCACTCTCTCGATGTCGTGGTCGGAGAGCCTGGATGACCTAGATGAGTGAGTCCTATGACGCCGCTCCGATAGGAGAGGGGATCTCGGAGCCGATCGGACGGAGTCTATCGAGGGGGATCTAGAAAGCTTGCGTGCTGGGGTCGGCTCAGATGCTGGTTTCAGAGCGGATACCACTTTACCCACCTCTGATCTGGATGGAACCGATGTCGGAGCCATCTCGATAACGCCAGCCCTCGACACAGAAGCTGGAGCCGAGGGTTTGGTGGTTTTTGAAGACTTCCCCGAGCCAGACTTGGATGGGGAGTCATCAGGCTTTAACAAGCCCCTTAGGATGAGCTTATTATGCCTCTCCTGCAGGACTCGAACTAAACCCGTGACAGATGGAACAAGAGTCCTGCAGGTGTAAAGGCCCCAAGCAATAGACACAAGAAGTGTGACCGTCTGTCAGAGACATTTTCTGACAGCACGAGTCACACTTCTTGAATCCCGAGACCTTAGTGTCTTTGGACATAGTCCTAACCACAGTAAACACAGTCAGTCCACACACACTCAACTTAAAATTAGGAAAGTTAAGGGAACTGACTAAAACCCACACACACAGACACTATAAGGGGTGGGAAACTAAGGTAAAGCCCGTAGGCCCAAAGATAAAAATTAACTAGAGAAGGGAAAAAGGGCTACAAAAAGGGTTGTATGAATAAGGCAATTAGTAGGGACCTAAACAAGGGTAACTAGCTGGAGAAACTACCTGAAAAATTAGTTAAATAGAATAAATCTCTTACTGACCTGAGCCGGTAAAAAAAGGCAACCTCACAGCGAAGCGGCAAACGAGATCTGGGGAGTTAGCGCATGGTATTGTGGGTTATAGGGCTGCCTCGAGCCGGTAAAAATAGCTCTCGAACTATAGTATAGGCAGAGTCGGAGCCGAGGATCGGCTCCGAACCCATCCAGCAAGAATGAAGGAGAGAATGACAACTTAACATCACTAATTATCACCTCCCTTCTTAACTTAGCTTCCACTACCCTTTCCCATAATTTCATGCTGTCACTGATCAGTTTTATCCCTCTGTAGTTACTACAGCTCTGCACATCACCCTTATTCTTACAAATTGGTACCAAAACACTTTCTCCACTCCTCAGGCATCCTCTCACTTTCCAAGATTTCATTAAACAATCTGGTTAAAAATTCCACTGCCATTTCTCCTAAACACCTCCAAGCTTCCACAGGTATGTCATCTGGACCAACAGCCTTTCCATTCTTCATCCTCTTCATAGCTATCCTTACTTCCGCTTTGCAAATCCATTGCACTTCCTGATTCATTATCCCCACATCATCCAGCCTTCTCTCTCTCTCTCTCTCTCTCATTCTCTTCATTCATCAGCCCCTCAAAGTACTCCTTCCATCTGCTCAACACATTCTCCTCGCTAGGGAGTACGTTTCCCTCATTATCCTTTATCACCCTTACCTGCTGCACATCTTTCCTAGCTTGGTCCCTCTGTCTAGCCAATCAGTACAGGTCCTTTTCTCCCTCCTTAGTGTGCAACCTTTCATACAACTATATATAAGCCTTATCCTTAGCCTTTGCCACCTCTCACATTAATAAATTAATTAAAATTGTGCTCATTCTGTTCTGCATCTTCATAACACGCACAACTATCTATTTACTACTGGCATAATCCTGGTTTTAAAATTAACAAACCTTTATCCTAACCACAATTTCTGCAACCCTCCAGCATCCAAACATGGCCTGTGCAATCAAAAGCTTTAATTACATCATAACTTACAACTCATCATACTCACTTCCCTACCCTTAGCTTTTTTAATATTTCCCTCACTGTCAATAGTACGTTATTTATATTTGTCCCTTTTGCTACCACTATAAAGTTCAACTTCTAATATTCCTTCCATAACTTCACTTAGTCTCAAATGAATAATCATATTAAACAGCTATAAACTCCATCTAACAGTGCTAGAGGATTTCAGTTCTTTATGTCTATTGTATCTTCACCCTTAGACAAATATAATCATACTACCACACTTTTTCTCACATGTAACTTGCATCTTTCACAATCTCAAAATGTCAGTCCTCCAATTCTCTCTCACAACCATATGCTAAAAATGCTGCTTCCACTTTAAATAGAAGTTATGTCCTTACCATAACGTTCCATGTGGAGTGTTCATCTCGCCTTTGTTCTTGCACATGGGTTCGGAGCCGATCCTCGGCTCCGTGCCGGCCTCTTGCAAGCTCTGCATCGAGAAGAAGCTCGAGACAATCTAATACCCACAACCCCCCTCTGCCTTTACCTCAGATCTAGTTTGCAAGCAAACCAATCTACAGAAGAGCACATTCATGCTTACATCACATATGCACAGAAAGAATCTACACATAACTATATATATATATAAGCCAAACAGACACATATAAATATATATGCCAACTATGTACACAATATTGCAACAGTAGCAGAATGCTCCTGGCCAGGCATCAAAGAACGTTCTTCCTAAGGGTGGGAGGGTGGGACTGTAAGAACAAAGGCGAGATGAACACTCCACATGGAACGTTATGGTAAGGACATAACTTCTATGTGTGATAGTGTTCAATCTCACCGTTTGTTCTTACACATGGGTAGCGTCCCTAGCTCCTTGTTCCTGAGGAACTCACGGGAGGACGTTCTTGAGCACAGTGGAACCAAAGGTTGCCCTGTCCCTAGAAACCTTGTCTACCTTATAATGAGAAATGAATGTATGTGGCTTAGACCAAGTAGCAGCTGCACAAATAGCGTCCAGTGGTAGGCGGGCTGCATGAGCCAAAGATGTAGACACTGACCTTGTGGAATGTCCTTTGGGTTTGTGTAAAAGGGTTTGATTTGAAGAATCGTAGACATAGATTATACAATCCGTTAACCATTTAGAAAGAGTTCTTTTGGTAACTGCAAGTCCTTTCCTGCTATCAGCAAAAGCCACAAAGAGTTGATCTGTTTTTCTGTGATCTTTTGTTCTATCCAAGTAAAATCTTAGCTGTCTGTGAACATCTAATTTGTGTAACATATACTCCATTTTGTTGGAGTGGTTTTTGAAGAAAGTGGGTAATTCAATGGACTGATTAATATTGTTAATAGAACACACTTTAGGGAGGAAGGATGAATTGGTTCGAAGAGAAACTCTGTCAGAGTGAAAGATCAAATAAGGGTGCTTGATGGAGAGAGCCTGAAGTTCAGATACTTGCCTAGCGGAAGTAATGGCTACCAAAAAGAGAGTTTTCCAGGATAAAAATTTTAACGGGCAAGAAGAGGCAGGTTCAAAGGGGGGCAACATTAATTCAGATAACAATAAGTTTAGACTCCAAGGTGACGTAGGAGATCTGACCGGTGGTCTAATATGAAAAATCCCTTTTAAAAAGGCTTTACAAAGTCTGTGAGCCATAACAGGAGCTCCACATTCTTCCACATGGAAATTCGAAATGGCAGCCAATTGAACTCTTAGTGTAGCAGGAGAAGCACCCTGATGGAATAAGTCCGTTAAGAACTCTAATATCTTATTCAAAGGAGCTATAAAAGGATCCACATGGTGTGTATTCGCCCAGAATACAAATCGCTTCCATTTGCTAGCATATGTTTTAGTAGTGGAAGCTTTATGGGAAGCCACCAATATATCCTGGACTGCTGGTGACAAAAGATCAGACCTGGCTAAGTTGGGAATTGGAGCAGCCAAGCTGCTAGATGGAGGGACAGGAGCGCGGGATGGGGAACCCCTGACGAGTGAGTCAATAGGTCTGGCTCTGGGTCCAGAATCCAGGGTCCCCGAATGCAGTGTATCTTCAGGAAGGGAAAACAAATTTGACGAGGCCAGAATGGGGCAATGAGGATTATTGTCCTGTGTAGGTTCCTGGCTTTCTGGAGAAACTTTGATATCAGAGGAAATGGAGGAAATGCGTACAGGAGTCCCGGGGGCCAATCGTGAACCAGTGCGTCCCTGGGGACTTCCCCTGGAGGGGGTAATAGGGCAAAGTAGCTCCTGCATTTGGCGTTCATTGGAGACGCAAACAGATCGCAGGAAGGCTGGCCCCACGTGCGAAAAATCCTTTTCGCCACTGACTGTTTTAGGGACCACTCGTGCGGTAACAGAATTGCTCTGCTCAGCCTGTCGGCTATGATGTTGGATGACCCCGGGATGTGCGTTGCTATTAGAAAGCGACCCGTGGACTCCGCCCACTGCCAAATTCTCATGGCCTCTCTGCATAGCTGATAGGACTTGGTTCCCCCTTGCTTGTTTATGTACCAGACTACCGACATGTTGTCCGTCTGAACTGCAATAGTCCCTAGAGGAAGAAGGGGAGCAAAGTGTTGCAACGCTAGAAACACTGCCCTCAACTCTAGAACATTGATGTGCAGATTGTACTCCAAATTGGTCCATTCGCCTTGGACTGTCTGTCCCTGAAAGATGCCCCCCCACCCTATCAGGGAAGCGTCCGTGGTCACCGTAACTGTGGGCGTGGGTAGCACAAACGGTCTCCCCTTGGAAAGGTTGCGTTTGAAGCCACCAGTTTAGATCTGTTTTGCATGTCTTTGTTATAAGAATCTCGTGTGTTAGAGGTAGTTGTTGAAACGACCATTGTGCAAACAGCAGCCATTGTAGGACTCTCATGTGCAGCCTTCCCAATGGAATTGCAATAAGGGAGGCTGACATGAGGCCCAACACCTTCAGTACTAGTTTTGCAGGAGATTTCCTTGACAAGAGTAGAAGACGTATATGAGTCTGAAGTGATAATATCCTTTCTGGGGGAAGCCTCAGAATCAACTGACGTGTGTTTAATTCTGCTCCTATGAACAAGATATTTTGTGATGGCTGAAGTAAGGATTTTCCGAAGTTTACGGAAATCCCTAGGTGAACACACAGTTGAAGAACAAAGTCTCTGGCCTGTAGTAGTTGATGCTGGGTGGTGGCAGAAAGGAGCCAGTCGTCCAGATACGGAAACACCTGGAATCCTTGGCGTCTCAAGTGAGACGCTACCACTGCCATGCATTTGGTGAAGACCCTGGGGGCTGAGGTCAGACCAAAGGGCAGGGCTCGAAATTGAAAGTGACTGGCCCCCAGCCGGAAGCGCAGATGATCTCTGGATGCCCTGGCCATTTTGATGTGGTAGTATGCATCTTCTAGATCTATTGAGCACATCCAGTCGTCCTTCTGTAAGAATGGAAGGATCGATTGAAGCGTGACCATTCGGAACTTTTCTTTCCTGACGAAGGTATTGAGGTAGCTTAGGTCCAGAATGGGCCTCCAGTCCCCTGTTTTCTTTGGGACTAAAAGAACCTTGAGTAAGTCCCGAATCCTTGCTGGTCCGCTGGGACTGGTTGGATGACTCTTTTTTCTAGCAGCTTTGAAATTTCTATAGCTGCTGGCTCTCGCAGATGGGGCGGTACATATGGGAGTCTTTTCTTTGGGATGGGATGAGATAGAAAGGGTATGTTGTAACCTCTGGTAACCACGCTTTTTACCCACTTGTCTGTAGTTATATTTTGCCAGGCCTGAGGGTATAAAGCTAAGCGACCCCCGACTGCCTCCAGAGCAGGACAGTCGGGCCTCCTCTCAGGAGTGCTGGAAAGGTTTACCAGGGAGTGTCTCCCTGTCACCTTGATGGTGCGGACCCCCTCTGCCGCCAGGGCGGCGTCTTCCACCTCTGCCCCCTCCTCTGCCTCTAGAGGGGGCATCTCCCTGTGTGCCTGGGAAAGATCCTTGGGGTTTTCGAAACCACATTTTTCCACCACATTGCCCTTTGGGGTACGGTCTGGTTGGGGTGGAAAAACGGACTCCGACAGCAGACAGAGTCTTTCCCTCCTGTTCACACCGGGTAAGGGTCTCCTTTACTTTGGGGCCAAAGAGAGTGGCACCGTCAAATGGGGCGTTAGTAAAGGAAGACTTGAAGGCTTCCGCAAAGGAACATAAGCGCATCCAGGATTGTCTGCGAAGAGCAATCGCTGAAGCTGCTGCCCTACTCGAACCTTCGGCTGCGTGAAATCAGCCTCATGGACGAGTTAACAATAGATGTAAGGGTATTAAGTTGCGCTGTCACTTTCTCTGAGACAGCCGCATCTGTAGTACCCTGGAGGGTATCTCCCAACTCTTTGACTAGATCCCTCTGTAGACGTGTAAAATGGGTCAAATAGTTCAGGGATCGCATGGAAAAAGCCGCTGAACTAAAAATGCGCTTCCCGTATCTATCCATCGTCCTAGAATCTTTATTAGGAGGATGGACAGACGAAGAAGACTCCGACATCTCCTTTTTCGTGGCTGCTGCCACCACCATAGCATCTACTGGAACTCCTTTTGTAAGGTAGGACTTGTCCTGAGGTGCCGTGATGTATTTATTAGGTTTCCTTGGAACTGGTTCCACTGTGTCAGGAGCCTCCCACGCCCTTCGAGCAATTAGTTCCATTAGTTCGTCGAAGGGCGGAGTGACCCAGGAGGAAGAAGGGCGAGCACCAAATGCCTTCAGCAGAACTGACTCATCCTCAGAAGGGGGAAGGGACTGCCAGTCACCTCTCTGTTTCAGGATCTCCAATATGTCCGAAAAAGAGACATCTTCGAAGGTGACTTAGGGGACCCCTCTGACTCATCTAAGTCAGTATCAGATGTCAAGGATTCCTGTGGAGAATCCAAGTGTCTCCTCTTACACAATCTCTTCCTAGGGACTTCTTCGTGGGGAGCATCCGAAGAAGCCTCGGAGGAAGAGGGGGCACCCTCCAGGGTGGCTGAGACACTGGTGCCCGACGCTTGGATGTGGCCGTGGGTGCAGATGAAGATAACGGCCCTTTATGGGGAGGAGAGGTTGCTTCCACTGATGTGGTTGTCTGGGTAGACAACACCTTCCTCATCAGGTCGAACGCCCCGGGTCCCGCGATCGAAGAGTCCCCGGTTCGAGGAAATGGGAAGAATCCCGACACGGGCACGAAGGCATCGACCCGAGGACGGAGCCGAATTGATCCGCCGAGGCCCGAGGGGAGAGTCGGAACCGAAACGTCGGTTCGACTCGGCCCCAGAACCAAGGACAGACCGTCGGCTCCGAGACTCCGGTATCGGGTCCGACGGAGTCGAGGTGAGAGGAACAGACCGAGAAAAGGACGGTTCTGGACCCGAGGGCTCCACAATCAGTAGATCAGCCTCTTCCGGCTCCAAAGACTGAATCGGTCTCGGAGGAGGAATGGATGGAGATACAGGAGGCCTTCAAGTTTCGACACCAACTGGGTGGAAACCGAAATAAGTTTGGAGAGGGCGAATGCTCCAATAACTTCTGCACCACGCGATCCACATCGATATCCGAAAGTTTGGAGGAAGAACGGGTCGAAGGAACCGAAGACGGAGCCGACCTCAATAAGGTCGAAGGAGGGAGCTCCATCACCGGTTCCAAGACTCGAGGCTCAGGAACCGATACCAGTTGAACACTCGGCCCCGAAGTCTGTGGAACCGGTGATGTAACCTTTGCTGAAGAGCTCGGAGCCGATGACTTGGGCTCCCACGTCTTCGATTGCTTAGAGGACTTGATGCCTGGTCAGAAGCATCCAGAGCCTCCTGGAAAGAAGGTTTCAATAGACCTCTGTCCATTAGTTTCCTGCGCCTATCTGTCATGACCCTCCCACTAAAAGAGTGACAGATGGAGCAGTCCTCTTGCAAGTGGAGAGGGCCAAGGCAGTAGACGCAGGAACTATGGTTGTCAGTCACTGACATTTTCTGGCCACACTGACAACGCTTGAAACCTGACTTCACCTTATCAGACATTATAGGAAAGAGAGACAAGTCCAGTAATGCAGTCAAATCCGTTAAAGTTTGTCAAATCTGATAAAAATTGTCAAATCCGGTATAAAGATTCCTCAACTATGGTAAATTTATGAAGGGTGTAGGCCCCGAAAAATATTTAACCGATAAAACTAGTTAACGGTACCAAGAACTCAACGAGACCACAACACAATCATACAGAATAATACTGAAACATCAAATAGAAATAGAATTCTAATAAAATATAACAAAATAAAGTTATATCTTAGCTTAGACTCTCGAGCTAGCTCCCAACGATGCGTATGCAGCAGCGGCAAACTAGATCTGAGGTAAAGGCAGAGGGGGATTGTGGGTATTAGATTGTCTCGAGCTTCTTCTCGATGCAGAGCTTGCAAGAGGCCGGCACGGAGCCGAGGATCGGCTCCGAACCCATGTGTAAGAACAAACGGCGAGATTGAACACTATCACATCCTTCTTTAAGACTTTTACTACTACCACGTCATTAATACCTTTATCATCTCCATCCCTTCACATCTAAAATGCGTGACTTCAAAACCTAGGCCCTTAACGCCCTTTGCATAATTTTCTCAGATAGTCTTCCTACTACTTTCATTACCTCTGGCCATATACAGTATGACCATCATACTTTTACACTCTGCATAAAACCTTCCTTCACTTTTACTTAGCAATGCAATAAAGTTGAAACTTACAGCTTCTTCCTCTAAATCATAAACATGTCATTTTTAACTCACTGTCCCATGTTTTCATTTTTATAAATCTCTGCATCTGTTAAGTTTTTTCCATCTATCATATCACATGAAAGCTACATGTATTACTCGCATCAGTATTACTTATTTCTAATAAATTTTCTCCTTAAATATTACCCAGTAAGCTAACAAGCAAGTCTCCTTTACTTAATCTCTTTCTGATCTAAGAAATGTTCAATAAGTCTAAACAACTCAATTTCAAATGATCAGACTCCACCTTTATTACCCAAAGAAAAAGAGATGTATGGTCAGAGATTCCACTTTCAAACACAGCCTGCTTATTCAAAAGCATGAAACCAGGGACCCTGATTTTCCATTTCTTATGGGAAAATGCAGGTACATCCCACATTTGGACTGAGAATTGGGAAATATGGGCTTTTCACAGCAAATGACATTTACATCACAGAACTCACTCACCACAACCTGTAGTTCTTCTCATACCTACTAATTACAATACTGTTCCATTTATTTTACTTAGTGTTCTGTAAATAGAATCTGTTGTACTTCAGGATGTTCATATAGATCAAGAGAAAATTATGATGACATTAAAGCACAGACCAGAAATTGCAGTTAAAAATCATAAGTTGTCATTTGTCTTTCGGCTTTTCCTGGTTAGGGGTCGCCACAGCGGAACTCCGGTCCGCTAATGATTGGCAGTACATTTTCACTAACGCCGAGGTGCCAGCTCGACGTCCAACCTTCAACTAAGGCACGCCCATTTATGCATGTCTTTCGAACGCCCATCCAACCATGGGGAGGACATGCACACTCCACACAGAAGGCACTCCCCGCACTCCAGCCGAGATCATAAGTATAATTACTGAATTACACTTCAGAAAAACAGAATTTAATTTTTTAAGAAATGCAAAATAATATTGTTGCATATAACCAATTACTGCTGCTCTCTTCAATAAGGAAATTACACATTTTCTATGACCATTTCACTTCTTTTAAACATTTTTAAACACCTCGACATTCCTTGCCCTTGTTTCCTTTCTTCCTTCTTCTTGCATCACAGCTGAAGACCTCCACCCACATTACTGTTGTGGAACTGTTTACTAATATTGCACAATAGCTGAACTTAAACTTTTTGAACCATTTTTTATGTACTGCAGCAGGAATGATAAGCATTGTCATATCGATCCCACAGTCATCACATCTCATATACAATGTCTCCCTACCATAAAAAATGCTCCCAACCATGATCTAGTTTGGGATCCATATTTAATTACTCTTGCAGAATGTTCCTGAGTGACATTATCATCTCTGTTCCCCATATATACTGCAGCTTTTTTTTTTTTCTTCAATTGTAACAAATAACATCTTGCGATCAAGTGCAATCAGTTTTATATCACCGGTTATCTTTATTGTTACATTTTCCTTTAGCCTTTATTTTTCTTCTGTAAACACTTGCCCTAAGGATACAACTTCCTCTCCTCATTTCTGAGTTTCAGCAGAAAAAGCAATGCTAACAACTACAGTTTCTTTTTACACTTGTATATTTCTATTTTAATTGTTCAAAACACCATTTCATTACTGTCTTTACCCACATAATCTTACACTTTATTTTAACAGCATCTTCCCTATTTTCTTGTTTTTTGCTGTCAAAACTAACTGGTCTAACTGAAAATGTTCTGTTTGTTTACATTCATACCAAACCTGTACTCAGCTCATTTGCACATGACTCAGATTATTTACACGATTCTTATATTTACAAATAATTCTTCTTACAAGACAATGTCCATTACTCCTATAAAAGCAGAAGCCCTAAAGCTGACCACAACAATGAAAGCTTCTCATACACAAAACATCTAGAAGCAATACAATCAAGCCATTCCTTATTCAGAAATCAACCATATATTCTCAACTTCTCTTCCCAAATAATAAACTTAAGAGAATCCATATTCCTCCATGTCCTTTATGTCTCTGCACAATGGCATTAATTCAATTTTTTTTACACAACTGCTTGACAACAGTTCAAGTGAATAAACTTTCTGTCCTCCAGCCAATGACAGACTCTTAAATTCGTAACGCCACTATGGAAAATCTACTAATTTTTTCTTAAGCTTGTCAATGGCATATTTTAAAACATATCATATTTCAAAAGAAACATGAAAAAATAGTCCTACTTCAAAAAAGTAATGCTGCCATTAACATCTCCCAACACAAGTCTTAGAGGTAATAATACAGTCTGCCAAAACATCATTCTCTCTGGTGCCTTTAATTTCCTGTACTGGAATCTCAGCATACTTTTCCTATTTCTCACTTTCTTCCTACCAGAGTTTTTCCTTGACACATCCGTGTACTACTACATCAGTATCTCTGCACTCACTTGCACTTCATTAACATACTTCTTGTGAATCTGGAATGCCTGTCGTAGTTTCCTGCTTCTGTTCGCATTCTTGAGATCATGATGTTCGCTCATCTTAGAAACTAGAATTTCCTCCCACTCCTCTTATCAAGCACCACAAATAGTTATTATGAATCAAGTTCAAGATCTGGTTCTGTGGTCAGCCTTAGTAAAGTATCAGACGCTTAGCTGCCTTTATATAATTTTACAATTACTACCTCCTTCACCACTCAAGGCATCAATCACAGGATCAGCTTCTTCTGTGTCCATTGCACTCTCCAGCATCACTTCCAACAGGAAATTACTGGATTCCTGACAGAAGAAAGAAGCATCACTTCCAACAGGAAATTACTGGATTCCTGACAGAAGAAAGAAGGGAAGTTTTCTGTGTTCTGGTCAAATTTTCCACATGTATATCCATACCGCTTCAGTTCTCTCTTGAAAAAATGCCACAGTCTTAGTGGGATTAAACTGGCCAATAAAAATTAAAAAAATCAACTCATCATTCAAGTGCAAAAAAATTTAGACAATATTCTGGCTCTAATTTTTAAGTATGTATTTAAAATCCTAATATCTTGTCTCTAATTTTAAGTGCGTCTTTAAGATCCTTGTAGCAATGAATCTGAAAAAGATGCCTTACAAAAGCCTTAAGCTTCTATCATTAAACTCATCCATCATATTCTTACATTTTTTTCAGCATTTTCTCATACTATTCATCTAAGCAGGACTTAATGTAGGAAATACAGGAAAGTCACTCTACACATACTCTGTTGCACATGCTTGGAACTCACTCTCGCAAAACATAAGAAGATTTCATCAAAAACACCTGTTCAAAAAAGAACTTAAAATTTTTCTTCAGAGTACATGGTCCTGCCCTTGTCTAACCCCACTTGATCTAGCCTCTTCTTTTCTCAACTTTAACTCCTTTTCCCTATTCTACGCTTTACTTCTTGTACTTGTCTCATATATTATACCACCTTCTCCCCTCACTTCCGCAGACTATATACTCATATATATATATATATATATATATATATATATATATATATATATATATATATATATATATATATATATATATATATCTTTATTTAAAAAAACAAAGAAAAATATTTTTTATTGAATGGTTTATCTATTTGTATGTACTTCACGTGTGATACTCTCCAGACCTGTAAATTATTTAACCTACTCTATGTACAGATATTCTCTAACTGTTGATGTTTTATGGTGGTTTTCATTTTTTACTCATTTTTATTTTTGATTTGATTTTTATTGTAAAAATATGTAATACTTCTGGAGCTTTTCTCCTTGAGTCTCTACTGAAAATGGGTCCCTGGCTCAGATGGACTAAACCGGTTAACAAATGTCAATAAATAAAATAATGTAATGCTGCTAGGCAGACAGTTTATGCAGCAGACTAGTTATCCTTCTCTTTTATACGTTTTACCCAAGACTCAGTTGGTTAAAATTGTCTCTACATAGACTCTAATAGTTATTTTTGTGTATGGCAACAAGTCATTCATGTAAATTTTCTGGCTACTGATTCAGGATGCAAGCCATGAAAAACTTATCTTTCTTTTTGACCATCAGGAGGAGTTAGACAGCCTGTTAGAACACAGACAAGATGGCCATCTGCAATACAGATTTATCTAGGTTTGACAAATGCCCCAGACACAAAGAACAAACAGCCAGAGGAGAAAATAATTAAGTGCCTATTAAGCTCATGCTGCCCCTATATTGCCTTTAGGCAAGGTTCAAATGACAAAGTCACTACCGTAACAGGAACAGGCAAGCAAAAATTGAGGGTAATGCTACTCAATGCTAGAAGTCTAAATCTCAAAATGCACTCCCTCGTGGCACTCCTTAAAATGGAGAACATCAATATCTGTGCAATGACTGACACCTGGTTCAAGGCTCCAGAGAGCACCCCTGCATTACCAGGCTATAACTCATACCACACTTTTCGGCCACCTAACCTGGACTGGAACACCAAAGGTGGAGGTGTGTCCATATTCATTAAGGATATCCATACTTCCAGGCTAGTTGCTCAGCATAATGCATCCAAGGTTATCCAAGAGCAACTAACTCTGGGCAAAACTGCAATCCAAATTGTAGCTTGCTACAGATCCCCCACCATGCCCCAGGATTCACACTCCTCTTTTCTTGATATACTGGAAAATAATATTAGGGTTCAACCAAACACCCTAATAATGGGCGATTTCAACTACCCCACCATTAACTGGGAAAACTACTCATGTACAAACTCCTTTGCTCAATGCTTTCTGGAATTCATAAATTTCAATGCCCTAGATCAACTTATTCACACCCCCACCAGAGGCAACAATATCCTAGACCTAGTCATTACCAACATGAGTGACCAGTGTTCCACACCTGAAGTCAACTCCTCGTTGGTCAGATCAGACCATAAGCTAATCACCCTAGATATCCACATCCCGCCCCCGCCCATTAAGGAAGTCACAGTAAAAAAATTTCTCCAAAGCCAACTTTCATGCTTCTTAAGACAGAAGTGGTGAACTTCATAACTCCCATGCATATGGACAATACAGTTACAACTGCTGATTCCTGCACAGATGCACTCTATAAACACTTACACGAGTGCATGGATCGTGCTATCCCAAACAGAACGAAGACACTATCCTCCAAAAAAAAGGAAGCCAATCTGGTGGTTCCCTGCTATAAACAAACTCTACAACAGAAGGAAGAAACTTGCAAAAAAAAGAGTAAAATCCCATGAGTGGAGGAGTTCCCTGGTCAGACTCAGTAAGAAGCTGAGATACCTTATAAGATCCTCCAAAGCTAGCTAAGAAAACAAAATCCATCACTGATTCTAGGGGCAACCACAAAGCATTCTATAGCTATGTCAAGAATCTCAATGTCAACACCCAGATCTGCTCTGAGTTGCAGCATACCGGCATGAAAATTACAGAATCAACTGATATTGCCAACATCCTGGCAGATAGGTTCAGTGCTAACTTTACCACCCTCTCACACCCTAAAGGGCTCATAACTACACAGAAAAAAATGCAGAGTCCCTGTAATCACAACTATGCAGGTAAAAGCTGCACTCTCCAAACCAAAAACACATCATCAATGGGACCAGACAACATCCCAGGCTGTGTTTTACATGAACTTCAGAACGAACTGGCTCCACAACTGAGCACTATTTTCAATCATAGTCTCACATCAGGCTTTGTGCCCACTGAATGGCGCACAGCAACAGTTATCCCACTCCACAAAGGAGGAGCCACCACTGATCCCGGGAACAATCGCCCTATTAGCCTAGTCTGTAAGGCCATAGAACGTACCATCATGGAACTCTTAAAGACATTGGTAACCTCCAAACTCTGGACCCCATCCAGTTTGGGTTTGTGAAAGGCAGATCATGCCTCCTGAACCTGATCGACTTCTTTGAGGCAGTCACCAAAGCTGTAGACTAGGGTAAGGTGGTTCACACAGCCTATCTTGACCTCGCAAGGGCTTTCAACACCATCCCCCATTCTGGAATTATAGCTAAACTCACTAAACTAGGTATAAATCCCTACATCACAAGATGGGTTGCCAATTGGCTCACTGACAGAACCCACACTGTAAAGGTTGCAGACTCCAAACCTGACTTCTAAACACTGACAAGTGGAGTAACCACAGGGTTCAGTCCTGGGACCTCCCCTGTTTGGTATCTACTTCTCTGAAGTACAGGCTAACACAGAAGGCCTTCGGCTAACGAAGTTCGCAGATGACTGCAAACTAGGAGCCATAGCAGAGTCCCCAAATGATGTGGACATCCTACAGAAGGGCCTCAATGAGACAGATGCATGTCAGAGCCATGGCCTCTAGCTCAGTGCCAAAAAGTGCACTTTCATCCCCTTTGGTAAAAACTCTGTACCTATGAACTACCACATAGGCGGCAGTCTACTTAATGCTGAATGTGTGATATGAGACCTGGGGACCCAGGTGGACAGTAGTCTCTCCTTTGCTAATCCCATTGCCACAATAGTCAGGAAATCCTTCTACGTGGCACACCTCATCACAAAAGGGTTCTCACCTAGGAAAAAAAAAAAAAAAAAAGAGGTCATTGTTCCCCCCTCTACTCGACACTCATTAGACCCATTATAGAGTACAATGCCCCTTTTGAAATGTACCTCAAGACATCTGCAGCAGCTGGAAAGGCCACAGAAGCACCTCACAAAGAGGATTACTGGCCTCAAACAGATGCCCTACACTGATTATCTCAAAAAACTCCAGCTTTACTGCATAGCACATCGCCTACTCTGAGGTGATCTCTGCCTAACATATAAAGCTATGTCAAACCCAGAGCTGTTGGACATGCTACACCTAAAGAAATCCCAATCCCTCCTTGCTACATGCTCTAGGGACCTAAACCTTGTCACCACAATAAACAGGACATGCTGGAGGGATAGATTCCTGTCCCAGAGACTTCCCATACTCTATAACAAGCTACCCATCTATGTCAAGCAAAATTCCTCATTAGCACTCTTCAAGAAAAATCTTGATAAGTGGATGGGAAATGGGAAATACACCCCGGGGATCACTTCTGTGGCTCTGCTCGACAGGGGCACAGGAAAATAACTTTCTTGTGTGGCGTAAGCCAGGGAACCTTGTTGGCTAGGCTTACTTCGGCCCTTGGGCCGATAGCTTAGTACCTACCTATGAACCTATAAGTGTATTGTCCTGCAAGCAAAAGCAAAATTAAAAAATGCACTGAAAAATCCAGCCAGCGCTTGCTGCCCAAATTCAGCAATGACTGACATACCGTGCAAGTTCATTTTCTTTGGAAATGGATGAAACATTTAATAAAGATTAGTGAGTTCAGTTAAATAAGTACATTTACCATAACAGTAGATGTTATAACAATGTTGCAGTATCCTAAAGCTACCTAGCTTATTCCTACCAAGGATAATGACCACCAGCCTCAAAGCTTCAGGGCACTTTCTATGCACCTTAACCACTGTGGTGTTCAAGGAGAGACAAGCAAAAGCAGCAGTTAGGGTGCTAAAACCTTCACAGTGTTCTTCACTCAAGAGGGGAGGCCAAAGCCCTGAAGGTTAAATGCTGAGAATGGAAACTAAAACATATATGCACATGCAAAAATGTACACAGAGTATATACATTATCATCCTGGCAATTAATCTAAACTAGAACAAGGGGGACGGAGGAAAGGAACTACTACTACAACAACAGTGATCTATCAGAATATCTACTGTTATGGTAAGTTTACTTACACACAACTGTACTACATTCAGCATTTAGAAGAACCATCTATCAGTGGAAAGGTTAGAGAAGCATACAGGAACCTTCCCCATCCATGGGAATGAAAAGGCATCTATTTTCCAGGCTTGCTTGCATGGAATTCTACAGCATAATTGCATTAACAGTTTGATTTGAAAGGAGGCAAACCAATCTAGTTGAAGTGTTCCCCACACCTGAATCAATTTTTGCCACCGCTACTCCAGGTGTGCTTTCCATTTGTGCGGGTCTGCCTAGGTCCTACTCAGCTCATCTACTACAGAATTTTACAATGATGAAATGTATGAGGCCTGAAGAGTCGTACTGAGTGGAGTTGCCATTTCCCAGGTCATCAAGGGACGTCTGCAAAGAGGGTAAGATCTGGTACAGCTTCTTTATTTGTTTACATACCACATCACTGTAGTGTTGTCTGTGATCACTTAAAGATGTTCAGGAACCAGAGATGATTTACGGCTTTTAAAGCTATAATTACTGTCAGCATCTCTGATATTTATGTATTTTTGTCTACCCTGCTTGTTTTACAGGCCTTGCATTTTCCCCCTTTCGATACCATCCCCATGCAAAATCTACGGCATTTAGTTGTGTGATAGTGAAGAGGAGGCGGAAAGGAAAAGAGAAGACGTGGGCTGAGAGACAACTGGTTCATCCACCACACCACCAACATTCTCACAAACCCCAGCACTGGAATCTGACAAGATAAAGGGTGTCTATGCTGAGACCAGACTGACCTGAGGTATCACTGAATTTTTCTCATGTGAAGTCTGGCCAAGGGAGTCATAATAATAACAAGAGGCCATGAAACCCAGTACTCTTAAAAAATACCCGTCAGATGCCAGAGATTGGTTGAAAAAAGCTCTGGAAGGTTTCTCTGTACTGTTCTACTTTGTCCAGTGGAAGAAAAGCTCTTCCTAGTGAAGTATCCAGAAGACATCTGTAAAAAAAAACTATCCTGTAAGAAAGGATGAGAAATGATTTCCGTAATCTCACTTGAAACCTCAGATTGAGAAGTTTCTTAACCATGTTAGGGAATCCTGACAATTGGAAAAAGTCTACAAATATACTATAATTGTCTACACATGGAAAGAAGTGAATGTTGAAGACTGCAGTAAGTAGTTACTCAAGCCTTTGATAACACCCTTGAGCAGTAGACAGACCAAAAGATTAAGAGAGAAAACTGATAATGTAAACAGATTGAGAAAGGAGAGATTTAGGACTGACCTCCAAAAAATGCAACAGAAAAAATCATAATTCATGAGCAATAACCTTTGCCTACCTGATCTGATGGCACAATTTCTATGACCCTTTGAGACATTTGTTCCAAAACTGGATGTTTGGTTTACATGATGAGGAGAAATCCCCACAGCCATGTGTACCCTATGTTGGAGGATTCTGAGAAAACATTTGTCAGAGATAATCTGATGCCAATGAGAAAGATGAAGACCTACACAGTGAGACCGATTTTAAAGGCTTGCCAGGGTGGGAGGGAGGGGAAGTTTGTAGGGGGCAAGTAGTCACCCTGACTTTTTGGAATGTCATCGTTTCTGGGAGGCTCCCCTTTCTTCATTCAGCCTTCATGCCATTGCTTTTAAAAATTCTATTTCTTAGAACTTTACTGAAACTGCTTATTCTGCTTCTTGGAAAAGGGTCCTGAGTAGGAAGTGACGCTTTTACTGAACTTAGAAAAGCAGGGTTGAAATATATGGATAACCCCTTGAAGGAGTTTCAGTCTTTCATCAAATCTTTTAAGGACTTCAGCAGCAGAAGGGTCAAACAGAGCATCTTTGTCAAGAGAAGAATTTAAAATCCCAGCTTTAACATCTTCTGTTGATTAGTGAGAATATAACTAAGAAAACCTTTTCATAACTGAACCAGTAGCAGCACCTCTGGATACATCATTGGCAGGATCATAACAGCACTTTAAAGGATGTTTGGTTACCTGTGAAGCAGACACAATTAAGAAATAAATGAAGTTTTAACCTTTGAAGAAAGAAGGTTAACAGTTAACTTTCTCATTTTAAAACAAAAACCACAGCGAAGGACCAACAGCTAACATGAACAGCTTTACTGAAACAGTTGAGCGCTTTCTTCCCTTCTGTGATAAGGGACTTCTTCAGAACAAAATTACAAAATACCCACACACACTACTAACCCATCCTTAAACAGTAAACCACTAATCACACATCAATTAATTCTTAAAATAACATACCATATATTGAAAAAAAAAACAACATATTATATAAAACATGCATCCAATATAATTTGAAAATATGAGCAGATAATACCTAACATTACCTAAAATATTATGTTAGATAAATTATATTGGAAAAAAAAAACAATGTACTAATCCTCTGAGTAAGACATTTAACCTAATATATGTCTTAATTTTAATATGCTAGATAAGCTAATAGCCTCATTGATACCTGGATACTTTGTGGCATCAAGCCTAATTTGCCATCTTAGCTCACAGATATCCAAGTGGACATCTAGGCATCTACCTTGTGGATTTTTAAACAAATGTTGGAACACAAAAAATCTAAAAACATGGTCTCTACATTTGTTAATATGCCTTGCTAATGCATTAGTTTGCCTGTTACGTCTGATGTCCAACAAATGTTCACTTATTCTGTTATTAAAAGGTCTGGCAGTCTTACCCACATAAAAAATAGGGCACATTAAACACTTAGCTACATAAACCACATTAGTGGTGCTACAATTAAAATGTCCATTGATCTTCAATGTTTTTCCATTTAACATAAAACTGCCCCCAGTTTCTAAAATATGGGGGCAAAAGTTGCAGTGTTGACACTTAAAATTCCCTTTTCTTCTATTCATGCTGGTGTCCCTATTTATCTTAGTACCTTCCATTATATTTTTAAAAGACCTATCTTTTTTATAAATAATTTTGCGTTTTCCCCCCACTTTCTGCACTACATTGACATCAAATTATAAAATGTTCCAGTTATTAAAAACAATATCTACAATATTCTGAACATCTTGATTAAAACATATAATAAACCCTAGTCCAATGTTTGAATCCATATTCCCCTTATTTACATTACCATCTTTACCAAATATCAAAATTGGTTTATAAAAAACATTTTTTTTTGTTCACCACTTCCTGACTAATCACTTCAAGTAGGGCATCTGGATATCCTCTAGCCTTAAACATATTTAAAATAAACTTTAACTCATCAATAAATACCATGTCCGAGCTCACCATCCTGGCTGCTCGAACCAATTGCCCTTTAACTATAGACTTTTTCTGGAAGGATGGGTGTGCACTGGTAAATTCTAAATAAGAGTCTGAAAAAGTAGGTTTTCTATAAATTTCTGATCCCACCACATTGTCTTCAGTAATAAATAACTCTACATCTAAATAAGCAATATTTTTTTATTATGTTGATGTGTAAATTTAAAAAACCAACAGTGTTGTTTATGTATACATAAAACTGCTCTAATTCCTGCTCAGTACCTTTCTACAAAATAAACAAATCATCTACAAACCTTGCATAAAACAAAATATTGGATTGGAATGTACTCTGCATTACATACTGTTATCAATAAGACATAATGTAGTTAGCAAAAACGGGGGCGCAGGCAGCGCCCATGGCAACCCCTGTTTTTTGCCTGTAATACTGACCTTCAAAATATAAATAATTATTCTGAAGCACCACTTCTTCCATCAGCGTTATGTATATATTAATATTGTCCTGATCATATAGGCCAGTGTTAAACAACTGGGTCTCTAACCACGCTAAACCTTCTACATGTGGGATGACCGTAAACAAGCTAACCACATCAATGGTGACCAAGATTACACTTTCATCAAACTTTATTCTACCCACTTTGTCTAAGAATTCCCAAGAATCTTTACATATATATGGAAATTTTTTAATCCTGCCTGTAATTTTTTTATCCAAAACTTTGCTTATAAAATAAGTTTTCGATCATTTACCATCAACTATAGGTCTAAACTGTGGGTCCCCAAGTCCCTTATGGACCTTGGGAATTCCAAATATATTTGGTACCATAGGGTACTTATTATACACGTATCATGCTCATCCTCATTGATATGCCCCTGGTACAATATGCCATCCATTAACAAGTCAATTTTCCTATTTATTACATGCATCTTGTTAAGGGAACTCTGTATAAGACCCATATAACAACAGGGTATTAATCCCGTTCAGATAAATCAGCCTTATTCAGAATAACAATTCCATTTCCTTTATCCGGTTTCATTAACCGTACATTAGTGTCCCGTACCAAATCATTTAGCAAACTTTCTTCACCCACAGTCATATTGGTTTGAACATGTTCTGTTTTAACTGATAGAACCCTACGTATATCCTCTTCACATTTGTTTTCAAACAACCTTATTACATTATTTAAAGGTGGATTAAATGTGCTGGGTCTCCTTAAACACCCATTACCATCCCCATTACCTTCACTTTGGGAGTTAAACCAGACCTTAAAATTCTATTTCCTAGTGTAACTTTTAAGGTCTATCAAAGTGTTACCTATCCTTGCCTTTCTAAAGGGCACAAAGGTGAACCCTTTAGCCAATACATTTACATGTTCAGTTCTAATTTCTTTTGTAGACTAGTTATAAACTTTAAAATCATTTCTCTCATTTTGAATGACAACAGGTTCAAATGCATTTTCAAAGTTCATTACATCACAACTTTGTATCATGTCACCATTGTTACCTACAAATTCATTGACTGAACTGTCCACATTTAGTTGAAAATTCAACGGAAAGTCACTGTCAAAAGTTCCATCCGAAACATCTTCTTGCTGACCAAAAACATTCAAATTAGTATTGCTCACAGCCATCCCATTGTCACTATAACATTCGTTTTCATTTCTAGTCAATACGCTATGAACACCAAGCGAACCAAAAGAATTAACAGGAAAAGCACTTATAGACCCCAATAGGTTCAAGGCCATATCCATCAAGTCCTCCGCTGTCAGCTCCTGTTCCTGCTGCTGTTGTTTTTTGGCCGTGCCCCCTGCACAACATAGTCCCGATAAGTTTTTGGCAAAAAACAAGGCTGTTGCTCTTTCTCCTTCAGTCTCTCCAAACGCCTTACACTCTCCTCGTTCTGATTCCTTGTCGGTTTATAGCCTACCATATTTGACGTCATTTGAAGTCAATTTATCTAACACAGTATTTTAAGTTATGTTAGGTATTATCTGCTCATATTTTCAAATTAGATTGGATATATGTTTTATACAATATGTTGTTTTTTTCAATATATGGTATGTCATTTTAAGAATTAACTGTTGTGTAATTAGTGGTTTACTGTTTAAGGCTGGGTTAGTAGTGTGTGTGGGTATTTTGCAATTTTGTTCTGAAGAAGTCCCTTATCACAAAAGGAAAGAAAGCACTCAACTTTTCAATAAAGCTCTTTGTGTTAGCTGTTGGTCCTTTGCTGTGGTTTTTGTTCTGGAGTTTATTGGAATACATTTGGCAGTAACTTTCTTATTTTCTCAAAAGAAACCAGGTCACAGTTTAATACGTGAGACTGGCAGTTCAGAATTCTGAAAGACAAAGTAACAGAAGCTTTTTTTCCAAATCTATCAAAAACCTTCCCATCCTTGAAAGAGGGCATAGGGTTACAATGTGTTTGATATAACATGGCTTTGATAAGGAAATAATTGTAAGAACTGATTTGGGATTAGAAAATGCATTTATGTCTTGTCACACATTTTGGTGCAGGAGGCTGGCTGCTAGGCATACTGGAAGCTGTTAAAACATCCTCTAAGGCTAGTAAAACAGGAAGGTCAAGCTGCAGGCTGAAAAAAAAAATAGCTGCAATGCATCATAATACTTTTGCTCAGAAATAGGGATTAAATTATGTTCCTATTTAAATAAATCTTTCAATTTAGCTGTAGTATCAGAAAAAAATGTAACTCTTCTGGTGGGATATCTGAAGAAACACTTTCCTCAGAATCAGTATCTTCAGCTTGAGAAGAACTCATTGAAGAACACCACTTCTTCCACACCCTGCTCTTCTGACTGGGAATTACATTCAGTGAAGATGCAGGACTTAAAACATTAAAAGCCAAAAGTAATCCCTTAGCAAATCCCAGTAAATGTTCCTTGTCCATAGCTAAAGAAAACAGGAGAACAGATATTCGTAACTTTATGTTTTCTTTTCCTGTGTGACCTTTGGAAAAAGGCCAATCCATGTCATGGGCACTAGCCCTGGAATCAGGCAACTTAGTCTGGCTATGCAATATATCTTCACCCACTCCTCCCCCCAAAGCCACCAAGAGTGGTGGTTCTTTGCCCATTGAGAACAACCAGGCAGACACTGAGGATGTCTCTGTCTTTTGGTCCTTAGTGACTTCCTGAGATGCTACATCACAGGGACTGAGTGTCATCAATGAGTGGCCACAGGAACCAGGCCTCGCCACAGCAGAGTCATCCATTAGTGGTTGAGGAAATGAGAGAGCCGGCTTGACACCTGAAGAGTCCTGACTAATTTTCATCTTCCTGTGAATGGGCAAAGAACAACCTAGAAGGCAGACAAATGCAGTATGGTTAAGCCAAGAAAGGCAGGCAGTAGGCTTGGGTGAGCTGGTTAACTCCCCGACATAAAAGTTAAGGTTTATAGGTAAAACCTTCAGTGACACTCCCCATAAGCACAATATCCTGCCCCTCGCGTAAGTATTCTACATGAACATGTAGAAAAAGTAAAGTAAAACAGCTTTTTACACATTTTTTTTTCACAAAAGCATTCCCCAATTAAAAATCCTTTTACCAAACATGAAAATCCACAACAAAAACATATCTAAGGATAGAATAAAATATTTTCATAGAAGAAAATTAGTTGTCTTAAAAAAATGTAGTGGTGGAAGGTTTTCCCCAGAAGTGTACTTAACTGTCAAAGCCCTGAAAGGTTCAAAAGCAGACTGTCAGTTCCACGAAGCCTGCAGAAGGAGCGCACTTTGTCAGTAAGAAAGACCTAAAGACTAAAATCAGGAGAAGACATATTGTAAATCAGTTTGTTATCCTTCTCAACTATAGCGATCATCTGCTCTCTCAGAGCCTTATTCTACACCTCTCTGCTTTTACTCTGATAGTAAATCTATCACAGGAATCCTAAACTTAGGAATATCTTCTAAATTTTAATATTATATTGTAGAGGATGAATGTATCCTATTCTGTTAGTTAATGTATATGTCAAAGTCTCTTCTATGGAAATTGTATGTCAAAAGACTGTCCTTAAAGCTATGTTTTGTAAAAAAATTCTTCTCTTGGAGCTTTTCTCCCCGGGCCTCCACTGAAAATGGACTTGTAATCCAGATGGACTCTCCCAGTCAACAAATGTAAAATAAATAAATAAATAAAGCTTTTGGTGCCCTTATTTCTGCTTTTAAACAGTTCTCCTTAAACCCCACAATGTTTAGGGTGTGTGGAATGTGCCCTGATGCTTTGAAAGCTGGCTGGAAGTCATATCCTTGTCATGTAATAACCCAGAAAGCTTAGGGTATACAGTGATCTAAACATTGATCATCATATTAGACGAACATGACAGCAAATGAGGGGGAAAAAATGGAAAGAAGGATAAGCAACTGAGATATTAAAAAATGTGTACAGAACTTGTTAGTTTAGAAGTAAATGAGGAATGCTTCTTCACTTGACATTTTAAATTACAACTAGAAACAATATCTTGTGAGACAGCCACTGAATGTATTTTCACATACCATGTACTCTAAACAATTTGTAAACTGTTCTCAGAATCCCGCACAATTCTCATCTGTATCTCACACTGCGTTCCAACATTAATGCTAATCAGCAGTAACAATATGTTTCTTACCCTGCAAAGTGCAAACTGGTCCATTTTCTTGGTTCTTACACTGCTTAATATGAAACTGACTTGGAATGTCAAGCGAAAGGTCTTTAAAAGGAAAAACAAATATAAGAAGAATTATACAAGCATTAAATTCTAGCAATAATCGGAAAGCACAGTATGTAAAATTTGCAAGTAAAGAATAAGAGATTAGTCTTAACAGCATTAGAGATGGGAGTAAAAAAAAAGCACTTAACGTTACCTTCACAGTGATGTAGACACCCTACATTTTGGTTAGTCATACAGAAAAAAGAAGTTATGTACTTACCATAACGTTCCATGTGTGCTGTCCATCTCACCCTTTATTCTCACTGATGGGAGCTGGAGCCGATCTGTCGGATCCATCTCCTCCATTATGCTACCTTGAGGTCTTCTGCAAAGCTTATGGGCCTCTTTTAACCATAACGCAACCCCCAGCTTCCTCAGATCTTGTTTGCCCCTAGCAGTGTCATAAAGTAAAATTATACAAATGTGTATATATATATATATATCTATATATATATATATATATATATATATACACACACACACACACACACACACACACACACACACACACACACACACACACACACACGTATCCTTCATGAAATACACAAGAAAAAGAATTCTGAGGCCATATGGCCTTGTAATATCCAAATTGTGCTACTCTGTCTCCCAGGAGTATCGGCGGGGCATGGTGGGAGGGTTTTCAGACTACAGGGCGAGATGGACAACACATGGAATGTAATGGTAAGTACATAACTTCTTTATGTGATTATGTGAATCTTGTCTTTACTTTCACTGATGGGACCATGTCCCAAGTAACCAGACTCTTGGGTGGTTCATGAGAATATTCCTCAGAACCACAGAACCGAAAAAGGTTCTACTGGCCAAAACCACTTTGTAATGAGTAATAAAAGTATGAGGTTTTGCCAAAGTTGCTGCAGCACAGATGTCATCCAATAGTAATCTAGCTTGAAAAGCTACAGACCTTGTGGAATGAGCTTTAACAGTATTTGGAAGTGGTCTGCTTCTTGAACTATAAATGTAATGATATACACAGTGTAAACCATTTAGATAGGGTGACTTTTGTAACTGGTTGACCTTTTTTAACATCAGAATAAGAGATGAAAAGCTGATCTGATTTTCTAATAGAAGTTCTACGTAAATAGAAATGTAACTGTTTATGAACATCTAAGAGGTGCAGTGAAGTTAGGGAAGAAAAGTGACAGCTCTAAAGATTGGTTGAAGTTACTTTCTGACACAACCTTTGGTAGAAAAGAGGGATTAGTGCATAAAGAAACTCTGTCCTTATGAAAAATGAGATATGGGGGCTTAGCTGACAAAGCTTGTAGTTCAGAAACTCTTCTGGCTGAAGTAGCAGTCACTAAAGAGAGTGTTTTTTCCAGGAGAGGTATTTCAAGTTGCATGTTGCAGGAGGCTCAAAGAGGAGACAGATGTTAAACAAAATGAAGTTGAGATTCCAGGAGAGAGGGGTTGGATTTTTATACGGTGGTCTTATCATAGTAGTTCCTTTTAAAAAAGCTTTACAAAGTCTGTGTGACATGATTCCAGAACCATTCTCTCCTATGTGGAAGTTAGAAATTGCTGCCAACTGGACTCTAACAGTAGTGGCAGCAGCTCCTTCACTGAATATTTTTGCCAAAAATTCTAGACTAGAATGTATGGGCACAGAAAAAGAGATGTGATTAAATCTCTGCCATTTACTCCTGTAAAGTTTTCATGTGGACGTTTTATGGGAAGATAAGATGTGTTTGAATAGGAAAGGAGATGAAAGCTGGCGATCAGGGGAACTGGACCAGTCAAGCTGATGGTTAGAGACTGTTCAGGTTGGGGTGAACCATCCCTGATGGGTGTGGCAGAAGATCTAGTACAGGGTCCAGAAGAAAGGGGAACCAGATCTAATGAGGCCAATAGGGGGCAATCAGGATTATTGTGGTCTCCAACAAACTTGCTTTTTGAAAAAACCTGGGAATTAGGGGATAGGAGGAAAGGCATAAAGAAGTCCCAGAGGTCAATTGTGAACAAGTGCATCCCTTGGTGACTCCCCCATGGGAGGGATGAAGGCAAAATAGTTGCTGCATTTGGGATTGCTGGGCAATGCAAAAGAGATTATGTCAAGGCTGGCCCCATTTCCGGAAAATTAGTTCCTTAACTTTTTGACTGAGGGACCACTTGTGTGGCCATAGTATGGCCCTGCTCAATTTGCCTGCAATTACATTGGATTTCCCTAGGATGTGCACTGGTATCAGAAAGTGGATGAAAGCCGTTGCCTATTGCCATACGCTCACAGCTTCTCGACAAAGGGGGAAAGATCTGGTTCCTCCCTGTTTGTTTACGTACCAGACTACAGATAAGCTGTCCAACTGGACTATCATTCCTAGAAGGAGAGTGACTTGAAATGCTTGCAAAGCTAAAAGCACCGCCCTCATCTCTAGAAAGTTTATGAGCAAGTGAGCCTTGTGTTCCTGCCAGATGCCTTGGACCATCTTCCCTAGATAATGCCCCCCCCCCCCATCTGAGAAGTGTCCATAGACACAGTGGCCTGGGGGTGAGTGGGCATGAATTGATGGCCTTGGGCATGAATTGATGGCCTTGAGATACTAGTGGAGAGTAAATCCACCATCGGAGGATCATTTTGCAAGCGTTGGTTATCATAATATTTGTGTGACAGTGGAAGTTCCAAGATTAACCACTGTGTGGAAAGTAACCATTGAAGTATTATCATATACAGACAAGCTAGAGGAATGAATACGACTGACAGAGCCATTTTTCCCAGTACCTGAAAAACTAGTTTTACAGAAGCTTGTGTCTTCCTGATTAATAGTTTGACATAGTGGCAGAGATCATCTACTCTTGCTGAGAGTCTTGCTACTAGTGTAGTCATGTTCATCTCTGCTCCTATGAAGATTAAGCTTTGATATGGCTCTAGAGCAAATTTTTTGAAGTTTATGGTAATACCTAGAGAGGAACATAGTTGAAGGGTATAGTCCCTGGCTTATAGAAGAAGATGCTTGGTTGGGGTGGTTATGAGCCAGTCGTCCAGACATGAAAACACACGGAATCCTCTGCGTCTCAGGTGAGCCACCACTACTGCCATACACACGCTGGGGGCTGTAGTGAGAACAAAGGGTAGAGCTTGAAACTTGAAGTGACTGGCTCCTATCTAGATGTGCAAGAACCTTCTGGACCATCTTTCCATTAGAATGTGGTAGTACACATCCTGAAGATCTATAGAGCACATCCAACTGTCTTTTTCCAGGAATGGAAGCAACGACTGCAGTGTCACCATCTAGAACATGGCCTTTTTTACAGACTTGTTTAAATTGCTGAGTTGCAAAACGGGTCTCCAGTCCCGTTTTCTTTGGAACTAAAACAAATCTTGGTTAAGTTCTGGATCCTCTCTGGTCTGTGGGGACTTCTTGGATGACTCTCTCTTAGCAAGTTTTGGATTTCTAATGTTGCTTGTTCCTTTCGACTGGGTGGAATGTCTGGAACTGACTTGTTTACAGGAGGGTGAAGTAGAAAGAAATAATATATGCTCTGGATATTATGTCCTGTACCCATATGTCATTTATCTTTTGCCAGGTTTCGTGGTGCAGAGATAATAGACCTCCGACTGCCTCCAGAGGTGAACAATTGGACACTCCTTCAGGAGTGCTGGAAGGGTCTACCAAAGAACAATTCCCTGGAGCCCTGATTTTGCGGGCCTCCCCTGCAGAGAGGGTGGTGTCTTCCATTACTGTTCCACACGCTGCCTCTAGGAGAACTTTCACCCTGTGTGTCTTGGACAGACCTCCGAGATTTTCTGAACCAAATCTCCCCACTACCTCTTTGACCTCTGGGAGATGGTCTAGTAGGTGTGGAAAAATGCACTCCAATGGCAGATAAGGTCTTACCTTCCTGTTCACACCTGGTGAGCGTTTCTTTTACTTTGGGCCTAAAAAGACAGGAGCCGTCAAAAGGGGCGTTAATGAAGGAACGCTTGAAGGGCTCCGTGAAATCGCAAAGCAGCATCCAGGCCTGCCTCCTGAGAGAGATGCCTGAAACTGCTGCCCTACTCATTCCATCTGCTGCATATGATATAAGCCTCATGGACAAGTTCACGACTGAATTTAGGGTGGCAAGCTGAGAACAGACTATCTGCTGCCGCATCAGCTACAGCTCCTTGGAGAGAGTCTGATAGTTCTTTTAGCAGGTCCCTCTGCAATCTAGTGAAGTAGGTAAGATAATTCAGTGACCATAAGGAAAAAGTCACTGACCTAAAGATGTGCTTCCCATATCTATCCACGGTCCTGGAATCCTTATTCGGAGGATGGATACAAGAGCTGGTCTCGGAAAGCTCCTTTCTAGTGGCCACCACCATGACCGTGACATCAAGTGCTACATCTTTTGTCAAAAAGTTTCTGTCCTTAGAGGCAGTAATATACTTATTTGGCCTCCTAGAAAGTGCTATGGTGTCTGGGGTCTCCCCAAGCCTTCTGAGAGATTAATTCAAAAAGGTCTAGACCCAAAGGCCTTCAGGTAACCGACTTCTCAGCTGAAGGGGAGGTGGACTGCTAGCCACCTCTCTGCTTTAAGATTTCCTGGATGTCTCCAAAGGAGGACGTGACCATGGAGACCCTTCTGCTTCATCGAGGTTGGTATCAGATGTCACAGACTCCTCTGGGGAGCCGAGATGCTTCCTCTTGTATGTCCTCTTCCAAGGGACTACCTCAGTGGGATGTTCTGCAGAAGTTACAGAACAGGGAGGGGGAGTCCCCTGCTGGACAGCCTAAGGCCTAGGGTCTCTGCAGACCTGTGGAGAGAGCAGATGAGAAGACAAAGGCCCCTGGACAGAGCTGGGAGGAAGATCCAAGGGATATTGTGTCTCAGACTAAGAGGTAGTCAGAACTCTCCTCATAACTTCAAAGCAGTCCGCCCCTGCTCTGAAGAAATCCCCGGAATCAACAAACGAGCTGTTGGAGCCGATGGAACCCCCAGAGCAAAAGAAAGAGGCTCCAAAGCCAAAGTAGCAGCTGAACTCACCCGCACCGAGGCCCCCAGAGACAAGGTCAGATCTGGTGAGAGCCGAACTGGCCCTGCGGACCCGACTGGAGAGTGTCGGCTCCCAGAGGTCTCCTGCTCCTAACTGGGTGGAAACACTTGGGGCAGATAACGGATCGAGGAAGCTAAGAGTCTCAGACTGGATACAGACATAAGCTGGATATCGGAATCTTCTGGCTCTGAAAATGAGGAACAGATCAGAGGAGGAACAGGCGCTGAGGGGGAAGGCTGTGTCTGATCTGTTGCCTTTGGGCTCGGATCCAACAATAGTTTGGCTAAAGCAGGTGTCTTTAATAATCTCTCCACCACCCTATCCACATCTTCATCAGACAAGCTCCTGGTGGACTGAGTAGAGAGGGTAGGTGACCTGGATCTGGCTAGAAAGGGTGATGGGAGCAGAGTGTGAACTGGTTCCAGTAAAGGTGATCGGCTCCTATATCTGAATTCAGAGGGTAAGGTCATTATTGGGACCGAGGGTTCTTGCTGCTCCGAAGACACCTTGGATCTGACCTGCATTGCCTGCTCTGTTTCTTTTAGAGCTGACAGTTTGGGAGCTTTCTGCATTGACTCTGAAGAAGCTCGCATTTTTGGTTTGTCCAATTTTTCAGATTTTTAAGATTCAGGTGATATAGCCTCAGAAAAAGGGGTCTTAATCTTAATCATCATCATCTTCATCTTCTTTCGGCTGTTTCTGTTAGGGGTCGCCACAGCGGATCATCTGTTTCCATTTCTTCCTGTCCTCTGCATCATGCTTTTTCACATCAACAGCCTGCATGTCCTCTCTCACCACATCCATAAACCTTATCTTAGGCCTTCCTCTTTTCCTCTTACCTGGCAGCTCCATCCTTAGCATCCTTTTCTCAATATACCCAGCATCCCTCCTCAGCACATGTTCAAACCAACGCAATCTCGCCTCTCTTGCTTTGTCTCCAAACTGTCCAACCTGAGCTGACCCTCTAATATACCGATTCCTAATCCTGTCCATCCTAGTCACACCCAGTGCAAATCTTAACATCTTTAACTCTGCCACATCCAGCTCTGACTCCTGCCTTTTCGTCAGTGCTACCGTCTCCAACTCATATAACATAGCTGGTCTCACTACCCTTTTGTAGACCTTCCCTTTCACTCTTATTGGTACCCGTCTGTCACAAATCACTCCTGACACTCATCTCCACCCATTCCACCCTGCCTGTACTCTCTTCTTCATGTCTCTTCGACACTCACCATTACTCTGAACTGTTGATCCCAAGTACTTAAACTCATCCATCTTTACCAACTCTACTCCCTGCATCCTCACCATTCCTCTACCCTCCCTCTCATTTACACACATATATTCTGTTTTAGCCCTGCTGACCTTCATTCCTCTCCTCTCTAAAGCATATCTCCACCTCTCCAGGGTCTCCTCAACCTGGTCCCTACTCTCACTACATATCACAATGTCATCTGCAAACATCATAGTCCACGGGACCTCCTGTCTAATCTCATCTGTCAACCTGTCTATCACCACTGCAAATAAGAAAGGGCTCAGAGCAGATCCTTGATGTAATCCCACCTCCACCTTAAACGTATCTGTCACTCCCACCGCAGTCCTTACCAATGTTACACTACCCTTGTACATATCCTGTACCACTCTTACATAGTTCTCTGCCACTCCCGACTTCCTCATACAATACCACAAATATTGCATCTGTAATGCTCTTTCCTAGCACAAAACCATACTGCTGTTCACTAATCATCACCTCCCTTCTTAACCTAGCTTCCACTACTCTTTCCCATAACTTCAAGCTGTGACTGATCAATTTTATCCTTCTGTAGTTACTGCATCTCTGCACATCACCCTTATTCTTAAAGATAAGTACCAAAACACTTTTTCTCCACCCCTCAGGCATCCTCTGACTTTCCAAAATTTCATTAAACAATCTGGTTAAAAATTCCACTGCCATTTCTCCTAAGCACCTCCATGCTTCCACTGGTATGTCATCTGGACCAACAGCCTTTCCATTCTTCATCCTCTTCATAGCTATCCTTGCTTCCTCCTTGCTAATCTGCTTCACTTCCTGATTCACTATCCCCACATCCTCCAACCTTCTTCTCTCTCTCATTCTCTTCATTCATCAGCCCTTCAAAGTACTCTTTCCATCTACTCAACACACTCTCCTCACTTGCGAGTACATTTCCCTCACTGCCCTTTATCACCCTTACCTGCTGCACATCTTTCCCAGCTCTGTCTAGCTAATCAGTACAGGTCCTTTTCTCCCTCTTTAGTGTCCAATCTCTCATACAACTCCCTATATGCCTTATCCTTAGCCTTCGCCACCTCTCTCTTTGCCATGTGCCTCATCTCCTTATACTCATGTCTACTTTTTTCATCTCTTTGACAATCCCATTTCTTCTTCGCCAGCCTCTTCCTCTGTATACTCTCATGTACTTCCTCATTTCACCACCATGTCTCCTTGTCCTCCTTCCTCTGTCCAGATGTCACACAAAGCACCTCCCTAGCAGTCTCCCTTACTAGCTCTGCTGTAGTTACCCAGCTATTCGGTAACTCTTCATTGTCTCCCAGTGCCTGTCTTAACTCTTCCCTGAACTCCACCTCACAATCACCCTTTTTTAACTCCCACCATTTAATCCTTGGCACTGCTTTCACACTCCTCCTCCGCTTCTTTATCACCATCATCTGACCCTTTAAAATAAGTTTGTTTTTACGTTCCATCGATGTCCTCTGGTTAAAACCATGGCAGAAGGAGCATGACTCTTGTAAATAAAGAGACCCCAAGCAATAAAGACACAGAATGTGCGAATTGCTGAGGGGCATCTTCTTTCCACATTTCTCACATTTTTTGAAGCCTAAGGGTTTTCCCTTCCTGTTTTTGAGACATACCTGAAAGAAGTACAGATGAGGAGGAACAGAGTACACACATGCAAAAAGCTTGGAATCTGTCCTGTAACTTAAATGGACAGAACCCTCCAACCCTATTTACAGAGCCCCCCACCCCATTTTTTTTTAAAGTTAGAAATGGAGAAAGGGTTAGAACATCTTCTAACTAAAACTGACATTCGTTAGACGTTCTCCAACTTAAACAGATGGTAACTACCACTAAAAAGAGAAGAAAAATAAACTAATAGTCATTACAGGTAAAATAAATTATTTTAAGATAAAGGTAGTTTCTTTAAGATTTTGGAAAAACATAACTAAGTTGAAAAAGATTAAACAGAATTAAACACTTAGCCCAGCGCTGTGCATCCAACTTCTTCGCTGCATGGCAAATGAGATCTGAGGAAGTTGGGGGGGGTTGCATTATTGGTAAAAGAGGCCCACAAGCTTTGCTGAAGACCTCGAGCTAGCAAAATGGCAGAGATGGATCCAACCCCCATCAGTGAGAATAAATGAAAGAGTGACAACCTCACATTAGAAGTTTATTTTGGAGACCAGTGAGATTAACTATTCCTGCAGACTCTAGATAATCTTTGACAATGTTATTTTTTCTATGTCCTTTTTGCTGCCAAGATTGCTATCAAGCTTCCCATGTTTGCCCAGGTCATTCGATCCCCAATGATGGTGACAGCAGGTGAAGTGGGTGGGTGTGCATGTGTGTGTCAGATACAGTCATGGCAGTGGTTTGTGCCCACACTGGCATACTGGTACTGAGGCTGATAACAGCGCATACATCATATCGGGGCATTTTATGCCCTCCCCTGATGCATGCACACACACACACACACACACACACACACACACACACACACACACACACACACACACACACACACACCCTATGAGGGCTACCATTACAGAGTCGACATCACCAAAGCCCATATCCTCAATTCTACTGCCCTGTTGTCATGCAAACCTGCACAAGAGCAAGTTGGGCAAGTGAGACAACCAACTCCCTCTTCCCAGGATGGGTGAGCCAGTGTAAGCCACATACTCCAAACTTCCCATGCCCATTTATTCTAGTGTTGAAGCTGGTATCTGAGCTTGGATTGTCAAAAGAAAGCCACAGTGTTGGGCTCCTTTTTGATTTTGTTACTGTGCTAATATACCTAAACTCTAGAACATAAAATTAATGCTTGGTCAGTTGCAAGTATAACCTCTTAATTTACTTAAAATCTTGGGTGAATTAAATATCCCTGTATACTATTTATCCCTTTACACTGAACCAATTACATCACTTTGGCTGCCAATACATTCCCCTCTCCACCTGCCTCCCCAATCCCCCAATTACCTCACAGTTGCTATCTACTAAATGCATCATCTACCATGAGGGGTTCTTTATTATAAGGGCAGCATTTTATAATATCTTCTTGTCTCTTCACAATTCTGAGCAGGTTGTCTGTCTGGTACCAAAGTGAATGGCAAAACTGCTCTTGCATCAGAAGCAAGTTGTGGAAGCTGGAATGGCCTTATGACCTAAACAATCTTCTGTAAAACTTCATTTGGGCTTACTTAAATAGGAAGGGTTCTTAGATTCCACTCTGTCCTCCAAGTTAGTGAGTGTACTCACAAAAAGAGCATAATGCCCTGATACCACTCCATGTCTCACTAAAATGAATAGGAAAAGTTCTATAAAGAAAAGCAACTGGCATTTTCTTTAAATGTGACTGAGGATTAGACATCTGTATTGGTGCAGACTCCAGCTCCTAATGGACTTCCTGATCAAATGATCTATTTAAATATGTTAGAACTAATTTCCAGCTTCCTCCTTCAGATGAATCACACCTCTAGTTAGCAGACAGCTTATCCAAAAAATCAGACTAGTCTTGCTTCCCCTTAGTGAAGTGGAATTTAAGGAGAACCACTATTGATTCAGTTGACTGCCTATATAAAGAATTTCAAATTACGCTTAACTATGTAACTATTATAATCATATGCTGTTAGGACCTGGATAGGCTCATTCTGTACAACAGCATGTGGACATAGTACTACCAAGCCACCTGTGTCTCAGCACAAAACTTTCCAAAAATATGTGACAATTATACAATCTAAAGACTGAGTGCTGGGTGGGTGGTGGGTGATTGGTGACCCCCCACACACAATCTCCTTGCACCTTCTTATTAATATAGCCCGCACTGAGTTTGCACAACCTTAAGGTAAGGAACAAGCTTTGCAGAAGTGGTCCACCACTTAAGCAACAGATAATGAAACATACACAGAATGGATGCATTTACTGATTTTTACCTCAAAAGCAACTGCTAGAATGGTTAGACACTTGCTGCTGCTGATTTTTTCTTGCAGGACAGAAGGGGAAATATTAGTAATAAAGAAATACTTGGGAAGACAAATAAGTTGTTAGGTTAAATTTAGTGTGTTGCAATGGTCTACCTGAGCTATTACTTTTCACCAAAAACAAGAGGAGTTCTTGTCAAGTTACATCTTTGTTCAATAGTGTTGTGCTACAAGGGCGCCTGAGTCTAGGTGGCCAATGAATAATCCATAAAATTAGCTTTCTGAAGGATTGCACTGCATGCTAACAAGTTGTTGCATAGCAAGAAGACAGCTGCTACAGCAGTATTAGTTGCAGATGCTGTTGCCTCTGCATCTGCCTTAAAATGTGGAATTCACTCTGTTACATATGTTCACATTTATATGCACCATTCTGTGGTGCACCCAACCCAGCCACTGGGGATGCACAAGCCAGTGCATTTCCTTGTGCCGGTCCCAAGCCCAGATAAATTGGGAGGGTTGCGTCAGAAAGGGCATCCGGTATAAAACTTCGCCAAATCTTTTCATGCAGTCACCAGTTAATATTTCCATACCGGATTGGTCGAGGCCCGGGTTAACAACGACCGCCACCAGTACTGATAGCCAACAGGGTGCTGGTGAAAATTGGGCTACTGTTGGCCAAAGGAGGAGAAGAGGCGGAAGGCATGGCTGAAGGCAGGAAGAGAGGAGAAAGGCTAGGACTGTGGTAGCGAGGGTCGGAACTTTGAATGTTGGCAGTATGACTGGTATAGGGAGAGAGCTAGCTGATATGATGGACAGAAGGAAGGTTGGTATATTGTGTGTGCAAGAGACCAGATGGAAGGGGAGTAAGGCTAGGTGTAATCGGAGGTGGGTTCAAATTGTTTTATCATGGTGTGGATGGGAGGAGAAATGGCGTAGGAGTTATTCTGAAGGAACAGTATGCGAAGAGTGTTTTGGAGGTGAAAAGGGTGTCGGATAGAGTGATGTTTATGAAGCTGGAAATTGATGGTGTAATGATTAATGTTGTTAACGCATATGCTTCACAAGTTGGGTGTGCAATGGATGAGAAAGAAAAATTCTGGAGTGAATTGGATGAAGTGGTGATGACTGTACCCAAGGGTGAGAGAGTAGTGATTGGAGCAGATTTAAATGGGCATGTTGGTGAAGGGAACAGTGGGGATGAGGAAGTGATGGGTAGGTACGGTGTTAAACAAAGGAATGCAGAAGGTCAGATGGTAGTGGATTTTGCGAAAAGGATGGACATGGCTGTGGTGAATACGTATTTTAACAAGAGGGAGGAGCATAGGGTGACATACAAGAGTGGAGGAAGATGCACACAGGTGGATTATATCTTATGTAGGAGGGCCAGTTTGAAGGAGATTGGAGACTGTAAAGTGGTGGCCGGAGAAAGTGTAGTTAGGCAGCATAGGGTGGTGGTTTGTAGGATGACGTTGGTGATCAAGAAGAGAAGGAGGAGTGTGAGGGCAGCACCACGGATCAAATGGTGGAAATTGAAAAAGGGTAATTGTGAGGTGGAGTCAGGGATGAGTTAACTCATTAAACCCGACTACCGTCTCATGGCGCCTTTGTGCTTACATCCGAGCGCGCCGTGAGACGGTAGGAATTGCATGTAGTTACACCCGAGTGCCTTCTAGCAGCGCAGCTAATTTTGCAGTCATATTGTACCTCCAATGCTGACAATTAAGTTGACAAAGTAACTGAACTTTGTCAGTTACCTTGTCATCTTATTTTTTAGCGTGGAGTTACATGGTGTTCATATTTGGCTTTCCCGAGAAAAATGGCTTACAACGGAGTCTGTACTTCTCCACAGCATTCCAATTTCATATGCTGTTAGTCAAGTGAGTAGTGGCCACGCAATACTACTTTGTTCTGACTAAATAAGGGAACCAACAGCAGATATTCCCTTTCGTTTCATCTTCTTGCAGAATTTACTGTTGGATCCCTCTATTTATCCTGGACATTGGTTCTTCAAAGAAACATCGGCACCGGAATATTTTCATCTCCGATCCTACTGAATTGCAGGGAGATAGTTGAAACTGTGTTATCGATCACCAGAGGTAGGTGTGTTAGCTGATTTTGTAGCTGTGTCTTTTGCGACTGTGCTGGGTGATTCCAGAAACCTAAGAGTAATTGAAAACACACCAGTAGATTGCGTGCCTGATTCCAGTTCCTAAAAATGTAGTTGTGAGCTGTACAACTCTGTTTTCTTCAACAAGTGCTGTTCGGAATGCTTTCCATTTGAGCTGCTTTTAAAGATCATATTTTTAACAGTTTCTGACATTTATATAGAACCAGCGCACGAATAGGTAAACAGAAATTATCATTCTGTCTTCGACTTGCTGTGGGTGTATAATGAGATGAAACACTCTCCAGAATATGCGTATTTAATTATTAGGTTGTAGCCGACAGATTAAATGTTTAAACTCTTTACAGCCTACATATTCTGCATACCAGATGAGGTCCTGATTCCCCTTTCAAAAGTTTAAAATAGAAAGTATCCAAGCAGCAGAATGTATTTTATAAAAATCACTAGCGTTTTTCTACAGTAATAGTGTGTGTGTGTGCGCGTGCTGGTGCACGTGTGTCTGTGTTTATGCACACATCCAACCTTTTAACTTTGCAAAGTACCTCGTGAGGTAACATTTCTTTCCAAAGCTAAAGCAATGATTTGGCGACAGCCTAAGCCACTTGAAGGGAAGTTAATTTCCTGGATAGTCATTTAGACCCTGCTGGTCCCTAAGCTAGCAATCTACCCCACTTCATAAAGTAACGATTGCGCCCCATAATCCCTTGCGCATTCGGTAACGGTAACGGTAACTGTTAACCAGCGATCTGCAGAAATAAATTCAGAGCCACTGGTGAAATGGACATACTGAAAACAACAAAAAAGTAAGTGCAACATTTTTAAAGTGAACCATAATAAATTAATTTGTGAACACTACAGAAAGAGGGGGAACCAGAAAAATATTATGGAGTTGGAAAAAAAGTGTTATATTAAAATGTACATATGGTGCAGATGTGAGGGTCATTTTGGGGTTGTAGTAAAACAACTTCAGAGAGTGAAATTAGGAAAACAATGGTATAGATGAAAAGTGTTTGTGGAGTACAATGTGAACAAGAAATACATCAGAGAAGTGATGGGAGGAAGAGTGGGAAGTAAATGTTAATAAAAGAGCATTTATAGACAGAGCAAATAATATGAACAGAAATGATTTGGAGCTCTTACTCAAGCTACAGAAGAGGAAACTGAAGCAGAGCTGGAAGACATAAAAAGTACAGTTTTGTACCTACCATAAATGTAGATGTTCGAAGATCCACATTGCTGCAGTCCTAACACTTGGGTAGTCCGCTGTCCCAGTCGGCCCGAATACCAAAGTATATGGCTGACGTCGGTCAAGGCGCATTAGTCTGACGTCAGGACGTCAGGGTACAAATGCGCATGACCGACGTCATATCCTCAGTCTTTTCTTGCCCCAGATGTCAGAAGACCCTAAAAAGATAAGGCTAAAACCAAAAACACCACACACTCGTGCACGAAATATATATACAAAATATACAAATTTAGAAGAGTATAACGTGACCCAGAGAACCAGCCCTAAACACAGAGGGGAGGCAGGGAGGGTAAATTGGAGTGCAGCAATGTGGATCTTGAACATCTACATTTATGGTAGGTACAAAACTGTACTATGTTCTTCATACCACATTGCTGCAGTCCTAACACTTGGGTAGAATCCCAAAGCAGAGGTAAGGGAGGCTGGCAAATCATAAGGAAGCAGGAGCTGACAACATGCCCTGCAAAATAGCCGTGGCAAAACCAGCCCTAGATTTAGAGTAGAGAGGAAGGTGGTAATGCTTAGAGAAAGTATGCACTGAACTCCAAGTAGCTGCCTCCAAAATATCCTTAGTTGCCACCCCCCTTAGAAATGCTGTAGAAGTGGCAGTAGCCCTAGTGGAATGAGGCCTAATCCCAGCTGGAATCTCCTTGCCATGATGGGAATAACAAAATGCAATGCAAAACCCAATCCACTTAGAAATAGTTTGTTTTGACACAGGCTTGCCCTGAGAACTCAAAGCAAAAGAAACAAACAACTGCTGAGACTGCCTAAAATCCTTAGTCCTGCTTAAATAATAACGCAACTGCCTGTGTACATCTAAAGTGTGCAAAATCTTTTCCCCCTTATTTTGGGGATCTGCATAAAAGGTAGGCAAATGAATAGTTTGGTTTAAAGCCACACTAGAAACCACTTTAGGCATAAAGGAAGGATTAGTGCGTAAGATACCCTATCCTTATGAAAAATCAGGAAAGGCTCAACCGCCATAAGGGCCTGCAATTCAGACACCCTTCTTGCAGATGTAATGGCTAACAAAAAAGCAGTCTTCCATGACAAATATTTCAATTCAGCAGTAGCTGCAGGCTCAAAAGGTTGTAGAGTGAGTTTCTCCAACACAAAATTGAGGTCCCAAGCAGGAGTAGGAGCTCTACGTGGGGTCTTATATTCTTTGCCCCTCTAAGAAATTGCTTGAACAAAGGATGAGAAAACAATGGTGGGTCACAATCATAGTGAGCTGAAATTGCTGCAGCATGAATCTTAATGGAAGAGAAAGACAAACCTTTGTCCAATAACTCAGTAAGATATTGAACAGCCACACTCAAATTCGGCTCAGAAACATCCAAATCCTTTGCTGCACACCAAAATAAAAATCTCTTCCATTTTCCTGCGTACACTTTCCTTGTACTAGGTCTTCTGGCTTCCATAATCACATTCAAAACTTGTTGAGGAAGCTGAGACCTGCTATGGTTCAAAACAGAATATGCCAAGCTGTTAGATGGAGAGTGAAGCTTGACATTGAGCAGATGCCCGTCCTTCTGAGACAATAGGTGTGGAATCAAAGGTAAGGGCCATGGAGGCTTCCTTACCAGACTCCTCAGCAATGGGTACCAGTGCTGCGAGGCCAATCCGGAGCTATTAAAATCATCCTTGGCTTGTCTTGTCTGACCTTTAGAAGTACCTTTGGGAGGAGAGGCAGAGGTGGAAAGGCATACACATGAAGATTTTTCCAACTGAAAGAAAGAGCATCCACTTTCCAGGCTGTGTGATGAAACCTTTTAGGTGCAAAACTTTGGCAGCTGGTGGTTTAGTGGAGAAGCGAACAGATCTATGTCTGGAGTTCCCCATGACACTGTCAATGTCTGAAATACATGAAGATCCAGTTTCCACTCGTGGGGATCCATGATTTGCCTGCTTAACACATCTGATAAGGAGTTCTGTGCTCCTGGCAGAAACCTTGCTTGAAGATTCAGCTGCAAGCTTAACGCAGTCTCCCACAAAATCATTGCTTGCCTGCATAGAGGATAAGAATGTGTTCCCCTTGTTTGTTGATGTACCACATGACAGTTGTGTTGTCTGTTAGAATCAACACCTGCCCTGGAAGAAGTAAATCCTTGAAAGCCAGTAATGCAAACTGGACTGCTAACATCTCCTTCATGTTGATATGTAGATGCTGCAGTCTGGCAGGCCACTTGTCTTGTATCCACTTTCCATTCAGATGAGCTCCGCAAGCTGTGTCTGACGCATCTGTCGTTAGAATCTGACTCGCCTCTGGCCGGGTCACAGAGAGTCCCTTGTTTAGGTGACATTCCTGAGCCCACCACAAAAATTCCTTTTGAATGCAAGGTATTATTTGAATGACAGTGTCCAAATCCTGGCAGTGCTGTGTCCATACATTTTTGAGATACCATTGTAGCTTCCTCATATGCAGTTTGGCATTGGGAAGTACCAGAATACAAGATGCCATGAACCCTAAGGCTTGAAGGACTGTCCTTGCAGTCAGCCGGACTGATGAGATAGTTGATGGAAGTAAAGAAAGATTCTTTTGTTTGTCCGGGGTTAAAAAGGCCATCTGGGTTGCTGTATTCAGTCTCACACCCAGAAAGCACATGTCTTGAGAGGGTACTAGACTGGACTTTATTTCGTTCACAGAATACCCTAGGCATCTTAGCACTGCTATCACATATTCCAAATGCTGAAGAAGCACGTCCCTTCCTTGAGCCAGAATCAGGCAATCGTCCAAATAAGGATAGATTTGTATTCCTTTTAGCCTGAAGAAAGCTATCACTGGAGCCAGAACCTTTGTGAATACTCTGGGCAGTAGATAAGCCAAAGGGCAATGCAGAGAACTGATAATGAGAATTCCCAGCTCGAAAGCAGATACTTCCTGCAAATTAGTCTGATAGGAACATGAAGGTAAGCTTCCTTGAGATCCAAAGTTACCATCCAGTGATCTTTGCCCAGCAGAGGTAAAAGCTGTTGTAACGTCAACATTTTGAACTTGGGAATGTCCAGATAAGTGTTGAGGATAGACAGATCCAAAATTGGTCTCCACGTGTTCCCCTTTTTGGTACTAGGAACAGGCGAGAATAAAATCCTAGGCCCCTTTCTGGCACAGGAACCGGCTGAATGGCCCCTATTTGGAGCAACAGAGAAATTTGCTTGTGAGCCTCTTTCCTTTGTTGAGGAGGAATGTCTGGCATGCCTTTGAAAGGAGGCAAGGTATGGAAATAAAACCTGTAACCGTGGTGAATGATATCCAATACCCATCTGTCTTGGGTAATTAAACTCCAGTTTTCTTTGAAAAGTGCCAACCTTCCTCCCAAAGGTGCTGCCAGCCGAGAAGATTCTGGCAGCTGAAAAGGCAGGTCATTGTGTCTGTTTACGAAAGGACTGACCCTGCCCTCACCAGAAGACTGAGCAGGTGAACTCCCTGTTCTAGGCCTAAAAGAACCTTGAGCTCTGCCTCTACCACGTCTAGACCTACCCCTAGACTGGGAATCATAAGCAGGATATGTCCACCCCTTGGTAGGCCAATTTCTACTAAACTTGGAGGCTGAACCTGCAAAAATCTTTAACAGTCTGCATAGACTTAGCCTTGTCTTCCATTTTCTTTAGAACTGCTTCCACAGGCGAACCAAACAACACATCAGATTGTAAAGGAGCATCTAAAATCCTTGTTTTCACATGCTCAGCTAAATTCTGATCCCTCAACCAGGCGTGCCTGCGAAGAACCGAACCAGTGGCAGCCACCCTCGAAGAGGCCTGCACAGCATCAAAACCACATTGCAAAGAATGCTTACCCACCTGTTCAGAAACATGAACTAAATCCTGCAACTCTTTACACTCAATACCTTCCGCCAAAGTATCTACCTTAGACTTTAATTGTGAAAGGAGATAATTTTGGTATTTCAACATGTGAAACTGGCAATTCAAAGCTCTCATGGCCAAAGTGGAAGAAGTATACACTTTCTTTCCCCATCTATCCAAAGCCCTAGCCTCTTTATCTGGAGGAACAGGATTTTTAACAACAGAAGCCTTAACACCTTTAGGCCCCTGTGAAACAGTTTCTGGGTCTGCCCTAGGACTCTAAAAAGATACTTATGAGCTTCAGGCACCCTATAATATCTATCCGGTTTAACTGGAGCAGGAGGCAAAGAGTCAGGGTTCAGAGAAGCCTCTGCAAAACATCCTCTACCACATCTAGAACAGGAGGTATAGCTAAAGGCCTATGCTGGGGTAGAAACAAAATTCCCTAAGCCTTTTCCTGGAATCAGAGAAATCCTGACCTTCCCATTTAAAATGCTCCCTCATGGAATGAAGAGTCTCTGAAAATGAAAAATCCTCAGGAGGAGAAGCAGAAGGAGTAGAATCTTCTCCATCAGAATCAGAGTAAGGGAATACTCCTGCAAGTCTTCAGCCGAAGACTCAGAAGCATCCGAACACTGCTCAAAACACCCAAGCTCAGGTTCCACCCTAGGCCTCTTATCAGGAGGGCATAGAACCTCTAATCATTGTAATCAAATCTTCTGCCATCTTAAGCATATGCTTCTTAGGTACAGACCCTGAAGAACTAGGGGTAACTCCTGAAACAAAACCTGGCCTGCCCTGGGAGAAGCCTTGGAAACAGCAGGGAGGGCCTAACCACCTTAGGAAGGGAGGGAAGAACAGCTACCTGAGAAGCCCCTTCCGCCTGGCCTACCTCCTGAGAGGTCACATCTTGCAGTAATAAAGTCTCTCCTGGGATTCCAAAGAAATTTCTGGCTGAACCCTGGCTCCACCGAGCCCTCTAAAGAACCGGCGTCCGGGACGGACGGTTCTTCCAGCCTAGGCTTTGCTGTTTTGTCCTTGCGCTTTTTGTGAAGCAGGCCGGAGCATCCGACGGCATTTTATAATTACACCGCTTCCCAAAACTAACCTGGCACAATCTAATCTTCTCTTTATAGTGCGTTTGTTAAATCTAGCACAAGAGCGACAGCCAACAACGTCGTGCTCAGGCCCTAGGCAAGGTATACACAAGGTATGGTAATCCCTATGAGGTATCTGTTTCCCACAAGAAATACAGTTATTCACTTTTCTGACATCCGGTAAAATACTGAGGCAAGAAAAAACCAAAATAATCCCCAACGGGGTACTTAGCCAATTTGGATTCGGTCTGAAACTCCGACTTCGGAAAATCTCAGAACGCCAACCTGCACTTGCAAAACTGCTTCTGCATCGGACCATGCGGCAAAAAAGACTGAGGATATGACGTCGGTCATGCGCATTTGTACCCTGACGTCCTGACGTCAGACTAATGCGCCTTGACCGACGTCAGCCATATACTTTGGTATTCGGGCCGACTGGGACAGCGGACTACCCAAGTGTTAGGACTGCAGCAATGTGGTATGAAGAACATCTGGGAACTACGGGTTAAGGGGTAAATAGGAAGAATATGGAAAAATACAAAAGCTTTAACCAGAAACCTGTATTTGAAAAATGAAACTTTTGTCACTCAATGCTAACAGGGTTCTGGAATGGGTAAGAAATAAACAGGTGTTAAAGACATCAACAAATTACAGGAGTAACATTTTGTAAGAAACTTGAATGTATCTGGTCCCCTTGAGGAGTGGTTACCAACAGTTATTTCTGTCAAAGTGAAGTCAAGATTGAAACTGCTTATGGGAATAATTGGAGGACTGCAGCCTATAACGGGCAAACTATGTTAATATATATACACCAAAGGATTACTGAAAATTAAGCCTTTGTGTGATGCAAATAATGGGTGTTGAAGGCAGCAGATTTCAACAGCAATTTATGTGACTTGAACAGAAGGCAAAGAGGGAAAATGTAAGAGGTGGGTGTTAGGTTACAAAAACAAATACTAGAATTGGGGCACACAAGGAGATTGTTTGCGTTGTACAGGTTTATTTTTGGCCACTGGTGTTGTAATCATGTACAACAAAGAAAGGAAGGCATGGGTCTTCCAGATCACACAACATTATGAGTAGAAGTGTAGATGGAGAACATAGGAAAAGGCATCTGTAAAAATTATTGCGCTAAGCTAGATGCAGAAACTAAGAAGAAGGTTACTTTTTGTGAGCACAAGACAGCTGAATGAAAGATGGGCATAGCAGTGGATTGATCTAAAATGAAAGAGAAAAAGTAAAGCTGAAGGACAAGAACTGAATAAAGACAGGATGTGGAAAGTATGAAAGATGGCTGATTGGGTATTAATGTGGCTTACAAAATGGAGCAAGGTAGGACAAGGTAGATGAAGCGGAGAAAAATCTTTTTCATGCAAACAAAATGGAAATGGAATAGTGGTTTACTAGTTAGGTGTTCAGAAAATGTAGTGGTGACATTATTTATAGTTTCACATGAAAATGGAAAGACAGATGTATGATAAAGCTCTTAAATGATGATGTGATAGAGGTAAAATCAGTACAAGAAAAAATAAATGAGATCTGAATCAAGATGACTTAAAATTTTTAAGAAAAGAAGGGTACATGTCCTACGTCCATTTTTATAATTTTACTGATGACTGCACATACCTTTCAACTGTCCAAACCAAAGATATTGGGGGGCAAGGGGTTCCAAATCGCACCATTTGTCTTGGAACATTGCTAGAATAAGTACCTTTGAATGAGCATGCTTTTTCTTTTTTTCCAAAAACATTTTTATTTTTTCATTATAAACATACGCAAATGTACATACAACAAATACAATAAAACAATAAGAAGTTAAACAATTTAACATAATTAGAGATTTTAATAAGTTCACTGCAAAATTCCCTCAAAAATGCTATTCTCAGTATTAGACAAAATGCTATTCTACTTCCATGGATTTGATTGCATCTACATTCTGATGTATTATGCAGCTCCCTGTTTTGACATTATACAAAATGTAGGTCACACCATGTATGCAGCAAGAGAAATTATATTTTGGCTGATGATTTTTTAAATTATTTGCTTAGGACTTAGCATAAATCCATTCTGAACATTTGTTTTACCCATGATTGTGTGAAGACTTCTATTAGCCCACTACCAGGAAACTGGGCAGAGTGCCATCACTGGTTTTCTTAGCTGTATATAAGAAGGCTGTAGTTAATTCCTCCGAAGACAGTATTCTCATAAGGTATTTGTCCACAGTGTCTTGTCTTTTCATAAATTTTGGAGGGACGTCCAGTTCTTTGCAACATCACTGTTGTCCCATATTTTCTTCACTGTGTTCCATGGTATATCAAATGCTTAGTAAGATATAAATGCTGTACCAGTTTGACTGAATTACTCTGGTCTTTCTCCAAACAGACGGTAATGACTCTGTCTTGTATTACACCTGTACCCAGAATATAATGAACGGCCACTCAACAGATAATGTGATGCAATTTCCCACCTGCACATTAAGTGTTTGTTTCTGAAATTTTCCTGTTGGTGCTTGTACATACAAGGAAATGTTACTGCATGGTTGTTTTGGGGAAATCTTTCATTCTGTTGCCTGTGCTTACATTATATTGAAGGGCTCGCTTGGGTGAATGCTTCATTTTGGTGGTTGTACATACTATAAATGTTACACACGTTTCATTTGGGTAAGCGTTTAATTTTGGTGATTGTGCATAGCTCAACATTCTACTGAAGGGGTTGCTTGAGTGAAGTAATGATGCTGGTGGTTGCACGTACCAGGAAATGTTAGTGAAGAGCTGTTTGGGGGAAGCATTTCATTTAGGTGCATGTATACCTGGACATAGTAATGAGGATGTTGCTTGGGGAAATAATTCATTGTGTATCAGGGAAGTGCTTGTGCATACATGGTCTGATTGCTGAAGTAACCGCTCGTCAGAATATTTTATTGTGCCATTTTGGTGCTTGTGCATACACAACGCAAACAAGTGAATTGGTTTCTGGGGAAACATAGAAATTAATTCTAAAAATTACATATGGTTACATTACTTAGAATACAGCACATAAATGTAATTATAGTGTAATATGCCAGCATACAAGACATCAGATACACCATTGACTAATTAATAGTATAATGTAAAATAAGCAGAAAATAAATCACTTCTGCTTGTTTTATTCTATTTGTGATTAGTAGTTGCATGAGTGAGATAAAGGTTATCATTTGTTGACTACTGCCAGCTTGGAGCCACCATATTTTTTGTGCATTTTTCCTGGCTTTGTCAGTCGTGTGGAATTTAGGTGGGAGGAAGGGCTCAGTAATATGAAAGTGTTATACTACTTTAATGAATTACTCAGGTGTTCTCCTTATTAATAATGAGTCTGTGTTACACAACAGCTGCACACGGTAATATAATGAATGCCTAGTCAATAGGTTATGTGCAGCAATTATCACCTTTGTCTGAGCATGCATACCTTTGCAGTAATGAAAGGAAGGTCATTATCACATTAGCAATACATGCAGTTACAATATAGCAGTGAGTCATTATCACTTTTCTGGTAAAAGTCTCAGCTGCTGTAACTGTTATTCACATAAGTAGAAATCGTTATCACTTTGATGAATGCACAAGCCAGATTGTGTTTTTCTCTGCTTGCAGTCATTGCAAGCCACCCCCCATTCTTCATCAATTAGCTATCCTCCAAAACCCCTGATTTTTTTCCCTGTATATATATGTGACTGTGCATATATGTGTGTATATCGATATGTGTGTATGTATGTACATGAAGTACTTGCACATATATACATATACACACAGATTTCAGTATGACAGTGGCCTCTCTTGGGATATAGGGTGATGCATCTGCATACATTGTCTGTAGTTCATTTAGAGGGGATTTACATGTACCTTATGAAAAGAATAATACCCCTGTGGATAGGAGTGAAGATTTGGATGGTCTAACCAGGTAATGCATTATGATATACATATATATGCAGTCTTCCAATAGATCTGTCAAACATCAGTAGTAATCAGTTTGCATTTTCTTTCCTGTGCAGGTTTTCCACCTTCTGACACTAACATGGCTTCATGAGCAGGAGAACGACAAGTAAAAGTGTGGGTATGTGGCCATTTCTACATTCACTGGGCTGCCAGCCATGCCTCCAGAACTGAAAACCAGTCCAACCTGATCTTCTCCACATCCAGTGTGAAGGTATACTGGATTGCAAGAAGAGGTATGCACTGGAGTGGAGTACTGCAGTTGTTGGAAGAGAAGTGTTCCATCTACCCTGAGCCCGACATCCTTGTGCTGCACATTGAAGGGAATTATGTCATCAGTCAAACACTCAGAAGGCTACGGTTTCAAGTCAGAGCAATTTTTGAACACCTGCAGTCATGGCGGCCATGTTGTCATTTTGTGTGGTCTGACATAAATCCTCGACAGATGTGGAAAACAGCAAATCGTCAATGGGCAGCACACAAGGCCAGACATTTACAGAATGGGTTTGTGCATGGCTTGATGCACAGGGTTGATGAATCTACAATCTGTCATGACAGCATCACAGCAGAAGATGTTTACCTGTTCAGAAGGGATGGCATTCACCTAACTGAGGAGGGCATTGCCTTGTTCTTGACTGACATCCACAATGGCATGAGGAGAGCTATGCAGGGTTGGTAATATGCAGCTTGTGAGAAGAACAGAAAACACCCATGACCAAGTAGGGACCAGTATGGTAAGTAAAACTCTATTATGAGATGTGTTGTGTAAAATATATTTTTATGAGTTTGGCAAATAACTGTGGTAAGGAGCTGGTGAAGATGCTGAGAAAGAACTGTTTCAGGAGAGTTCTAGCACGTACAATATGTCAGTAACCATCCTGCAATATATTTTTTTATTCTGCTTTTATCAGGCATGTGTAGAGTTTAGATGACAGGAAGGGCTTAGTAATACAGAACTTGATCCCTTGGGAACAGTGCTGAATGGACACATGTAAAGAGAAAAGGCATAGGTAAGGCAGACTTCTGACACTGAAGGAGGTCGTGAGACTGCAGTGGTATCAGCTGTCTGAGTGGATAGTTGGCACAGCTATTGGACAGATCAGATGGCCTTGCCTGCCACTGAAGTCCCATGCCTGTCCTGGGTTCATTACTGGAATGGCGGTCCTTACCTTGCTTTTTCTCTTTACATGTACCCATTCAGCAGTATGTTGGCTACACCAAGAATGTGTATATTTACAATCATATGTGTCTACATGGTAAAACAACTGCTTCTGAATGCTGTACTCATGTACATATATCAGTTTTGTTAGGACTCAGGTTATGGAAATTGTTTTTTTTTTTTTTTCATATTTTGGTAAATAACTTTGCAAGGAAGCATCTGAATGTGCCAAGTAAAACCTCATTTTGAAGGCAGTATTGCTTCCAACATGGTAAAAGAATTGTGCCTCTATGTTGTACAGATGTGCAGATATCAAAGTTTGTTTCGGACTTAGGTTATGGAAATTATGATTTTTTTTTCATATTTTGGTAAATAACTTTGCAAGGGAGCATCTGAATGTACTAAGTAATACCTCATTTTGAAGACAGTATTGATAGTTCTAACATGGTAAAACAGTATGTTGTACTTGTGTGCCGATATCAAAATTTGTTTCGGACTTAGGTTATGGAGATTATGATTTTTTTCATATTTTGGTAAATAACTTTGCAAGGGAGCATCTTGAATGTGTCAAGTAATATCTCATTTTGAAGACAGTATTGCTGGTTCCAACATGGTAAAAGAATTGTGCCTGTCTGTTGTAGACATGTGCATATATCAACGTTTGCTTTGGAGTTAGGTTATGGAAATTATGATTTTTTTCATATTTTGGTAAATAACTTTGCAAGGGAGCATGTCAGTGTGTCTAGTAATATCTCATTTTGAAGACAGTGTTACTCCTTACAACATGGTAAAAGAACTAAGTCTGTGCACTGTACACATCTACATATATCACAGTTTGTTTAGTCTTGTAGGATTATGAAAATTATACATTTCCAATACTTCTCATTATTATGCCCATATCTTTGCAAGGGAGCATGGTGATCACACAAATGATGCATCATTTTGAAGCTGACATTGAGACGCACAACTTCTACACAGATATGTAGGCTCTGTCTGTTACAGGTGATGGGATATTATGCTTTGTTTATTTATCAGTTATGAGAAATATTATATTAATCATATTTCTGTAAATATCTCCATAAAGGAGCATCACACAGTAATGGTTAAGGTATCATTTTAAAGCTGATATTCATACTAACAAATTAAATACACATTGTATGGGGCTACATGGTACATTGACCAAGATATTGTGCTTTGCTTTTCCAAAAAGGTAAAAAATATGCACAATATCAGCATTCCTTGACAAATATTTAATATTGACTTTGATATGCACTATCAACATTTATACTGTTGGAAAGGTCAGTGTCTGCTGAACAACTTCTGCGTTTACATTTTTAGTCTACCTCCTACAGTTAAAGAGTTATGAACATTTGTTTTCTGTATGGTATTAGAAATGGATTTTCTGAAAAGAAGCTCAGGCTGCACTGTTGTTCTTATGGTGGAATTAAGCAGGCAGCTTCTTCAGAGCTGCTCCGGAGTGAATGAGTTAAGACAGGCACTGGGTGGCAGTGAAGAGTTACCAAATAGCTGGGTAACTACAGCAGCACTAGTAAGGGAGATGGCTAGAAAGGTGCTTGGTATCACATCGGGACAGAGGAAGGACGACAAGGAGACATGGTGGTCGAATGAGGAAGTACAGAAGAGTATACAGGCAAAGAGGTTGGCAAAGAAGAAGTGGGATTGTCAGAGAGATGAAGAAAGTAGACAGGAGTATAAGGAGATGAGGTACATGGCAAAGAGAGAGGTGGCGAAGGCTAAGGCATATGTCTCCTTTTAGATGGTGACATTCATCCTAACCCAGGCCCCACCGCCACCTCTCCTATCCTCACACCTAGAGTTTCTTCCTCATCCCAATACAACCTTAGCCTCTCTTCTAACTCCCTTTTATTAGCTCACTTAAATATATGAAGTATTAACAATAAATTAACAGAGCTTCATGCCCTACTGCAAATACACAACTTTGATCTATTATGTCTCACAGAGACTTGGTTAAAACCCAGTGTCCAGGACTGCGATATCACCCCTCCTGGGTATAATATTCTAAAAGTAGATCGCCCTAACAAGAAGGGAGGGGGTATAGCCTTACTGTATAAAACAGGTCTCCAACTCACTCCATTAAATTCTTGTCTTCCATCTGACACTAACACTGAAATTCTTTTTACTAAGCTACAATTAAATACTTACAAGGCCATTTATATTCTGTGCTCTTATATTCCACCTGGCAACAACATCAACCTCCTTAAAATATCCTTAGCTGGCTATCCACCTCATATCCTCAAGAAACCATAGTACTTGGTGACTTTAACATTGACTGGAATACCTGTAATACCCCTTCTACCCACATTAACCTGCATGGCTTTACTCAAATTGTCACATCACCCACTCGCATCCACAAGCCCACCAAAAAAGAAACCATCCTTGACTGGATTCTCATAAATATTTCCCCCTCATTCTACACAGTAGGCACCCTCCCGGAAGATACGAGTGATCACTTTCTAACTTACATACTTCAACATAAATCCAATTTACTTCTACCTACAAGCTTTAAAACCATACGCTCCAACAAGAACTTTAACCCTGAATGCTTCCAAAACGAACTTAGACACTGTAACTGGTCACCCCTAAAATACCTACAACTTGATGAAGCAGTAGCCTACTTTAATTCAAAATTCCTTGAAATTCTTAACCTCCATGCCCCTATCCGTACCCTTAAAAACAGGACCAAAATTGCACCCTGGCTTACAAAATAAACTAAGTACAAAATGTTGCTAAGAAACAAACTCTGGTCAAAATGGCGTGCTTCTAAAGACCCATCTGATCACACTAAATTTAAACAGCTTAGAAACTCCACTAAATCTTCTGTACGACTTGATAAAAAAAAACTTTTTCATTCATCTCCAGCAAAATAACCACCAAAACCCTAAGAAATTCTGGACAGGAATTAATGCTTTACTACACCCTGGCACATCTAAGACACCCACCCCTGCCAGTACTACCAAAAACACTCCTAAACAGATAGCTGACTCCTTTAACAACTTCTTTACTGAAGCGATCCTGTCAATTGCTAACTCCCTTCCTCCCGTGGCTTCTCTTTCACCACTGTCCTCCTTTCCATCTCCTCCCACTTTCCAACTACAACCTGTCTCTACATCCCTCATCAGTTCCCTCCTTCTAAAACTCAAACCTTCTACCCCCCTCTGCTGACTTACTACCTGCACAATATCTTCAAACTGCAGCCAAAGCAATTGCCTACCCTGTCTCTATCCTAATAAATAGAACCATGAATGAAGGCACTATCCCTTCCATCTGGAAGATCTCTCATATTATTCCCCTACATAAGGGCGGGACCTCATCTGAACTTTCAAACTTCCGTCCAATTGCCCTACTTTCTCCCTTAGCTAAAATCATGGAAAAATGCATTCACCAACAACTGCTTGACCGCCTCCTCCTAAATGGACTACTAGCTCCCTCCCAGCAAGGATTTCGTCCCTCCCATAGCACTACTACTGCCCTTCTTTCCTTTACTGATCACATAAATAAAAACCGCAATAATAACATCCTCTCATCTGCTGTCTTTATAGATCTCTCAAAAGCATTCGACATGGTTAATCATCAAATTCTCTTGAATCTTCTGAAATCACTTTCACTTGACACTCTGGCACTACAGTGGTTCAAGTCTTACCTAGATAATCGAAAACAGGCTGTCCTCTGGGAAAACACTCTATCCTCCCCTCGTCCTGTCTCACTTGGAGTCCCCCAAGGATATATCTTAGGTCCCCTTTTATTCTCCATATTTATCAATGAACTTGCTTCTAGTATCCCCCAAGCCGTAACCATACAGTATGGAGATGACACTCCACCTTAGTCTCCTCAGCCTCTAACCCAACTGAACTTCAATCCCTAACCCAAAATGTCTTTCAGCTTGTAGAAGAGTGGTTTTTACAGCGATGTCTCCTCCTTAACCCTAAAAAGACTAAACTACTGTTGTTCACTCCCACACAAAAATCTTCACCACTCCACTTCTCCATCGTATCTAAAAACGGCACAGTTATATCTCCTGACACATCAACCAAACTTTTAGGGGTTACCATCGATCATAGCCTAAACTATGACTCTCATATTAATACCACTATTAAATCTATTAATAAAAAGCTTGGCTCCCTCTATAAAATCAAACCTTTCCTTACTCCTACAGCCAGAATTACCATTGCCCACTCCCATCTTATCTCTACTCTCCTGTATGTATCACCTTTATATACAAATCTATCTAAAACTAACCTGAACAAATTGGCTACCTCCTACAATAGTATAGCCAGATTTGCTACCAGCTCCCCTTTTAGATCTCACCATTGCCTAAATTTAAAACAACTTGGCTGGCTGGAACTTGAAAAATCAACTTTTATCACAGCAACTTATAGTCACCCAAAAAATCCTTTACTTCCCTGAAAAAACACCTATCCTTACTAAACTTATTAGTCCCTATAAAAATCTTTCTAACCTTCGCTCTTCACACAAATTTTTAGTATCCACACATAAATCTAATAATAAAGCAGGTGACTCACTTTTCTCCTATACAGTGGGGAAAAGCTGGAACCTTCTTCCTAAGGACCTCACTATGATCCCCTCTTCCTCACTTCAAAAATAAACTCAAACTTCATCTTACTAAGCACTGGCTCTGTCCATGCAGCAACCCTGGCTAAAATCTCTCCTCCTTTACAACACTACATTCTCTCTTCCTATGCTTACCATCCCTACTCTCTTCTCATTCCTTAGGCCACTTAGCATGTTACTTTGAACTACCTTCTCCTTGCTTCTCATATTAGATTTTACTTCTCCTTCTTACCTTACTTTTACCAAACCTCTCTGTATTTCTCTCTCCTCTTTCCTTTTGTCTTTTTGTTCCACTACTACTCTCCTCCCTATTTCCTTGCACTCTCTTAAAAAAAAAAATGATTTTTTGTATAGATTTAAAGGAATGAGGTTTTCCTTTTATTTTAGCTGTATTGTTAACATTTGTAAACTATTATGTATTTCTTCTTGTCCATATATACCCAATACCTTTGATTTGTTTTAAATTGTCTGTTCTTTTGGAGCTTTTCTCCCCGGGTCTCTACTGAAAATGGACATATATCCAGTTAGACTAGCCTGGTCAACAAATGTTAAATAAATAAAAATAGATATGAAGAGTTGTATGAAAGGTTGGACACTAAGGAGGGAGAAAAGGACCTGTACAGATTGGCTAGACAGAGGGACCGAGCTAGGAAAGATGTGCAGCAGGTAAAGGTGATAAAGGATAATGAGGGAAACATACTCACAAGCGAGGAGAGTGTGTTGAGGAGATGGAAAGAGTATTTTGAAGGGTTGATGAATGAAGAGAATGAGAGGGAGAGAAGGTTGGATGATGTGGGGATAGTGAATCATGAAGTACAATGGATTAGCAAGGAGGAAGTAAGGATAGCTATGAAGAGAATGAAGAATTGAAAGGCTGTTGGCCCAGATGACATACCTGTGGAAGCATGGAGGTGTTTAGGTGAAATGGCAGTGGAGTTTTTAACTAGATTGTTTAATGAAATCTTGGAAAGTGAGAGGATGCCTGAGGAATGGAGAAAAAGTGTTTTGGTACTGATTTTTAAGAATAAGGATGATGTGCAGAGCTGTAGTAACTACAGAGGGATTAAATTGATCAGTCACAGCATGAAGTTATGGGAAAGAGTAGTGTAAGCTAGGTTAAGAAGGGATGTGATGATTACTGAATAGCAGTATGGTTTCATTCTGGGAAACAGCACTACAGATGCGATGTTTGCTCTGAGAGTGTTGATGGAGAAGTACAGAGAATGTCAGAAGGGGTTGCATTGTGTTTTTGTACACTTGGAGAAAGCATATGACAGGGTGCCTAGAGAGGAGTTGTGGTATTGTATGAGGAAGTCAGGAGTGTCAGAGAAGTATGTAGAAGTGGTACAGGATATGTACGAGGGTAGTGTGACAGCGGTGAGGTCTGCTGTGGGAGTGACGGAAGTGTTTAAGGTGGAGGTGGGGTTACATCAAGGATCAGCTCTGAGCCCTTTCTTATTTGCAATGGTGATGGACAGGTTGATGTTTGCAGATGTCATTGTGATCTGTAGTGGTAGTAGGGAACAGGTGGAGACGACCCTGGAGAGATGGAGATATGCTCGAGAGAGAAGAGGAATGAAGGTCAGCAGGACTAAGACAGAGTATATGTGCGTGAATGAGAGGGAGGATAGATGAATGGTGAGGATGCAAGGAGTAGAGGTGGCGAAGGTGGATGAGTTTAAATACTTGGGGTCAATAGTTCAGAGTAACGGTGAGTGTGGAAGAGAGGTGAAGAAGAGAGTACAGGCAGGATGGAGTGGGTGGAGAAGAGTGTCAGGAGTGATTTATGACAGACGAGTACCTGTAAGAGTGAAAGGGAAGGTCTACAAGAGGGTAGTGAGACCAGCTATGTTATATTGGTTGGAGACAGTGTCATTGACAAAAAGGCAGGCGTTTGAGCTGGATGTGGCAGAGTTAAAGATGTTAAGATTTGCACTGGGTGTGACGAGGGTGGACAGGATTAGGAATAAGTATATTAGAGGGTCAGCCCAGTTTGGAAGGTTTGGAGACAAAGCCAGAGAGGCAAGATTACGTTGGTTTGGACATGTGCTGAGAAGGGATGCGGAGTATAGTGGGAAAAAGATGCTAAGGATGAAGCTACCAGGTAATAGGAAAAGAGGAAGGCCTAAGATAAGGTTTATGGATGTGGTGAGAGAGGACATGCAGGTGGTTGGTGTGACAGAGCAAGATGCAGAGGACAGGAAGAAATGGAAACAGGTGATCCGCTGTGGCGACCCCTAACTGGAACAGCCGAAAGAAGATGATGATTCTGTGGTGCACCCAGTTTTACTACTTTAGATGTGTAAAGTCACAGTGTTAATGATGTCAACAGACTCTGGAAAATAGTGTGACTGTATTGTGCATTGGCAGATTATAGTAGGGGTGATATGGATGGTCACCCACAGCCTACAGCTCTACGGCGACCCATGGCTAGAACAAAATATACCGCCCCAGTCGTCCATCACAAAGACAAACATCTTAGTCATAGGTGACTCAATTGTGAAACACACAGATGTCCCTCTCACAAGGCTGGATAAGGAAAAGTTCACAGTCAGCTGTCTGTCAGGTGTCAGGAATCTGCTACATCACACATGCACTCAAGTCTCTCAACAACGGGCACTGTTATGGCTCTGTCATACTCCATGTTGGTGTGAACAACTTGAAACATATCTCACTGGACTATATGAAGAGATACATGACTTGAGCTCTCGGATTGTGTGTCTCAGGCAGGTATGTCCTTAGCCCTAACCAGCATTTTACCTTAGCCTAGGATGATACCTCAATGCAAACAAAAAATGACCGACTTCAACAATTGGCATAGTTTCTGGTGTCATTCAAAGGGGATCCAGTATCTGTCAGCCTGAGATGACATGGTCGACAAACCACAATGTGGTTTTCATCTGTCACCCCTGGGATTTTGGTTACTGGCTAGGTTCTTGCTGTCCCCACAGTGCCTTATTTAGACAATGTCACAAGAACAAAATTCCCAATGTAAAAATAACTTTAGGTTAAGAGGGTATGTTGCTAAACACTAGGAGTCTAAACCAGAAACCGCACTCACTGGAAGCAGTCTTCACCCTGGAAGATGACGCCATTTGTGCAGTCACTGAGACCTGGTTTAAGAATGCGAACAGCACCCCAGCTATATCAGGTTACAATTCCTTCTACATGTTCAAACTACAAGCTGAAGGTGTGAGAACTAAATAGGTGGTACATCAGTATTCATTAAAGATAAATACACCTCCCTCTAGCTTGGTTAAACAACACGATTCCCTTGAATTATTTCAGGTGCAATTGACTGTAGGTAAGACCCCTCTGAAGGTCATTGCCAGCTACAGTACCCCCTCCATGAATCAAGACATCCAGTCAACCTACTTGGATATACTTGAATCAATCAAGATACAGCAAAACACCCTGGTTTTGGGTGACTTTAATTACCTGTAAATAGACTTGGTAAATTATACGTGTTATAACTCACTTGCCCAAAGGTTCCTGGACTTCGTTAACTCCAATGCCCTGGACCAGCTGGTTGACACATCCACAAGGGGCTCAAACATCCTCGACCTGGTGCTCACCACCCCCAGTGTGTGGCCATTCTTGGTGAGATCTGACCACAAATCAGTCTCACTAGAAGTAACTATAACACAAGACTCCTCCTTAGCAACAACTAGACTAAAAAACTTCTTCAAGGCCAATTACAAACTCTTATGTGACGGCATAAATAACTTCATAGCCCCTCCCCCCACTGATTGAACAGGCACCTATGCTAAGTTATACACCAATGCTTTACACAAGCACCTGTACAATTGTATTGACTCTGCTGTACCCAATAGAACCAAGGCAAGATCTTCAAGGAAAAACAAACCTGCCTGGTGGACAACTCCCATTAATAAAGCTATACAACAGGAGAAAGAAATTCCTGTCTTAGTGTAGAAAGGAACAGTCTCAAAACTGGAAACACTCCCTCCTCAACTTAAACAAGCAAATAACACTCCTAGTGAAGTCCTCCAAAGCTAGCTACAAATCCAAATTAGCTTCCCTAACTAAGGATAACCACAAGGTGTTCTTTTGTTACATCCATAACCTCAAAGGTAAGGCCCAGATATGATCTGAACTCATAGTTAATGGTACTACATATACAGAACCTGTGGATATAGCAAACCTGCTGGCTGACAGGTTCAGTGAAAACTTCACTCCCCTGTCCCCGCCACATATATCCCAAAGCATCCCCAACACCTGCCCCCCACCTAGTATCTCCAAGGAGCAGGTCTTAAATACCCTCTCCAAGCCCAAAAATAGAGCCTCTATGGGACAAGACAACATCCTGGGCTGTGTTCTACATGGGTTAAAACAAGAAGTTATGTACTCACCATAACGTTCAATGTTTGTAGTCCATCTCGCCTCACATTCTTACCTGTGGTTTCGGAGCCGAATATCGGCTCCAACTCGGCCAAACTTTTCTAGCTCAAAGTCTTTCTATTGGCTGGGCTAAGATGGTACCCAAGCTGCATTGCTCCATATCCCCAGATCTAGTTTTCTGCGAACACCAACACTCATACCTCATGCATAACAACACCCAAGAAAAGAAGAATAAACGAAAAGTGAAGGGAGCTCTGAAACCCAGACCTCCAGATCCCCCAGGAAGGGGTAAGGTGGGAGGGTAAGTAAGAATGTGAGGCGAGATGGACTACATACATCGAATGCTATGGTGAGTACATAACTTCTTGATTTTATGTAGTCCAATCTCACCTACATTCTTACCCTTGGGACAGCGTCCCCAGAACCTAAATCCTAGGAGGCTCAAAGGAAGATACTCCTGAGTACTGTGGAACCAAAGGAAGACCTACCCTTAGATACCACGTCCAACTTGTAATGAGTAACAAAGGTGTGAGGAGATGCCAGGTAGCTGCAGCACAAATATCATCCATAGACAATCTGGCCTGATAGGCTGTAGATGTAGATACAGCCCGAGTAGAGTGAGCCTTGACTGGAAACGGTAGGTCTTTACCCCCTGAAGAATAAATGAAAGAGATGCAATTGGATATCCACCTTTATAGGGTGATTTTGGAGACAGTAGACCCAATTCTGTTTTCCGAAAAGGAAACAAACAGCTGATCAGATTTTCGGAGATCTTTGGTTCTGTGCAGATAAAAACGTAACTGTCTGTGTACATCCAACTGATGAAATTTAAATTCTGCCTTGTTTGAAAACTGGGGAAAGAACAATGGCAACTCAGTAGATTGATTAATATTAGATATGGGCGCCACTTTAGGAAGAAAAGAAGGGTTTGGTCCAAGAGAAACCCTGTCCTTATGAAAGATCAAGTATAGGGGTTTGATAGAGAGAGCTTGAATCTCTGAGACGAGTCTGGCTGATGTGATGGCTACTAAAAAGGCAGTCTTGCAGGTCAAGAATTTTAAGTCACAAGTAGCTGCAGGCTCAAAGAGTGGCGAAGTAAGAGCCTGCAGAACAAAATTTAAATCCCAAGGCATGATACGTTCCGAGACAGGAGGACGGAGTAACAGAGTGCCCTTCAGGAAAGCCTTACAGAGTCTGTGAGCCATCAGACTAGGCTCATTAGCAACATGAAAGTTAGAAATCGCTGCCAGTTGGACTTTAATGGTAGCAGACGCTGAGCCCTGATGAAAAAGCAAAGACAAGAACTCCAAGACAGAAGCAATTGGAGCTGTGTAAGGGTCAATCCCTTGGGTATGAGCCCAAATAGAAAATCTCTTCCATTTGCTGGAATAAATCTTCCTAGTAGAGGGCTTACGAGAGGAAGATAAAATATGAACTACCTCAAGTGAAAAGTGATGAAGCCTAACTAACGACGGAAGTGAAGTAGCCAGGCTGTCAATCGGAGGGTCCGCAGAGAGGGATGGAGCTGCCCTGACATGTGTGTCAGTAAATCTGGTTGTGCTTCCAGAATCCAAGGCGTGTCCACGATGTGGGGATGGAGAAAGGGGAACCAAACTTGACAAGGCAAGTGTGGTGCAATCAGAATCATTCTGCTACCCAAGGATTGCGCTTTCTGAATCACTTTTGACAGCAAGGGAAACGGAGGGAAAGCATATAGCAGATCGGAGGGCCAATTGTGGGCTAGAGCGTCCCTGGGTGACTCCCCCTGGGGGGATCAACGTGAAGTAGCTGCTGCATTTGGCATTGAGGGGGCTGGCAAAACGGTCGCAGCAAGGCTGACCCCATCTGCTGAAGATCCATTCTGCAACTAGACGGTTCAGGGACCACTCGTAAGGCATCAGAATAGCTCTGCTTAGCCTGTCTGCGATCACATTGGACTCCCCTGGAATGTGCGTTGCCACCAGAAACCGTTGGGAAGATACTGCCACTACCACACTCGCATGGCCTCTCTGCACAGGGGGTATGACTTGGTTCCCCCCTGCTTGTTCAGATACCACACCACTGACATATTGTCCGAGTGGATTGCAATAGTCACGAGAGGTACAAAGCTCTGAATTGCATGCAATGCAAGTAGCATCGCTCTCATCTCTAGGACGTTGATATGCAGATGTATCTCATGCTCTTGCCACGTGCCTTGGACTGTCCTGCCTAGATAATGCCCCCCCCCCCAATCTGGGAGACATCCGTGGTCACCATGGCAATCGGTGGTGGCGGAATGAAGGGTTTTCCCCTGTCCAGATTGTTGGTGCAAAGCCACCAGCTGAGATCCTGTTTGCATCTGTCCATGAGTAAAATAGAGTGGGAAAGTGGAAGTCTCTGGAGAGACCACTGAGCAAAGAGGAGCCATTGAAGGAGCCTCATATGTAATCTTGCTAGAGGGACTAACATAATTGTTGCTGCCATAGTCCCCAGGAGTTGGAGAACCCATCTTGCCTTCGCTCTTTTCAGGGGGAGCAGGGCGTGAACCTGTTACTGTAAGACTCTGATTCTTTCCTGTGGTAGAAAGGCCCGCATTTGAACGGTGTCTAGCTCTGCACCTATAAAAGTGACACGCTGTGAGGGAACAAGGCAGATTTTTCCCAGTTCAGTGTTATGCCCGACTGTTGACAGAGAGTGATGGTAGCATCCCTGGTTTGGATTAGTAGATGCCTGGTGTTGGCAATGTGGAGCCAGTCATCCAGATACAGAAACACTTGGAATCCTTGACGTCTCAAGTGAGCTGTCACCACCGCCATACACTTGGTGAACACCCTGGGGGCTGTAGTGAGACCAAAGGGCAGGGCTCAAAACTGAAAATGACTGGCTCCCAGCCGGAAGCGTAGGTGACTCCTGGATGCCCTGTCCATTTTGATATGGTAGTAAGCATCCTTGAGGTCGATGGAGCACATCCATACTTCTTTTCCCAACAATGGGAGAATTGACTGTAATGTGACCATACGGAACTTGGACTTTTATACATGGTTGCTCAGTTGGCTGAGATCTAATATGGGTCTCAGGTCCCCTGTTCATTTCGGCACCAAAAAGAATCTTAAGTCCCTAATCCGATCTGGTCTGAGGGGACATGCTGGATGGCTCCCCTTTTTCCAGCAGCTTTGAAACCTCTGAAGCCGCGTGATCCCTTTGATTGGGTGGAACGTCCGGGATTTTTCTGACTGGAGGGGGATCTGACGAAAAGGGGATGGCATAACCTCCGGAAATTATTCTTAATACCCATTGGTCCTGGGTGATGCTTTGCCAGGCTTCCGGGTATAATGATATTCGACCCCCGACTGGCTCCGGAAACACACAGTCCGGCCGTCCCATCAAGAGCGACGGTAGGGAGAGCTGCGAAAGGAATCTCGGTCTCCCGCATTGCGGGGGCCCCCTCTGCCTCTAGGGCGGCGTCTTCCTGAATAACCTCCCCCTCCTCTGCCTCTGGAGGGGGGCTCACCTAGTGCACCGGGAAAAAACCTCTGTGATTTTTTTGAACCACATCTTCCCACCCCTCTGGCCTTGGGGTAAGGCCTAGAGGGAAGGGAAAAATGGACCCCTACAGCAGACAGAGTTTTTCCCTCCTGCTCGCACCTGGTGAGGGTGTCTTTCACCTTGGTTCCGAACAAAGAAGAACCATCAAAGGGGGCGTCAGTTAATGAAGACTTGAAGGCCTCCGCGAAATGACAAAGGCGCATCCAGGCTTGCCTGCTAAGGGCGACTCCTGAGCTTGCTGCCCTACTCGCTCCCTGGGCTGCATATGAAATTAGTCGCATGGAGGAGTTAACGATGGAATTGAGGGTAGACATCTGGGCGTTAACCGTCTGGGCCACCGCCTCAGAAATGTTACCCGTGACAGTATCTCCTAGCTCCTTGAGGAGATCTCTCTGGAGCCGAGTAAAGTGAGATAAGTAGTTCAGCGACCGCAAGGTAAAGGTTGCTGACGAAAGGGTATGCTTCCCATACCGGTCCATGGTCCTAGACTCCTTGTTAGGAGGATGGACGGAGGAAGAAGTCTCGACTAATTCCTTCTGGGGGGCTGCCTCCACCATGGCATCCACAGGGACTCCCTTGGACAAAAATTCCTTACCCGGGGGAGCAGACAGAAATTTATTGGATCTCCTGGGTACAGGTTTCACAGAATCAGGGTTCTCCCACACCTTACGACAAATTAAATCCAGGACCTCGAAGGGTTGGGACACCCAGGAGGCAGAGGGTTGAGCACCAAAGGCCTTCAGGAAGACCGACTCCTCCTCGTAGGGGGCTTTGGACGGCCAGTCACCTCTTTGTTTCAATCTCTTCAGGATATCTGAGAAAGAAACATCCTCAGAGGATGACTTGGGGAACCCCTCTGATTCCTTGAGGTCAGTATCTGAGGTGATCCTGGGAGTCTATGTGCTTCCTCTTGCACATTTTCTTTTTAGGGGGCTCCTCAGGCAAACACTCTGAGGGGCCCTCAGAAACCTGGGGACCACTCGTGGGGGTATCCTGAGGCCTTGGGACTTTGCTGTCTACAGATAGGTGGTGATCAGAGACCCGCACCGGAGTGGTAGGGGACAGAATGACCGACCCGCATGATGTAGCTGACGATCTGGCCAGCGCACTCCGCATGGCCTCAAAGGCTGGCCCGCCCAAATCAGAGGACTGAGCAGCCTCCGAGGCCACAACAGGAGTCGGGGTTCCCCGGGCCGAGGCACTGAGAGGGAGACTAGGAACCGATAGATGTCCTGAGGCCTCTCGCTCAGGCCCGACTGAAGAATCCCGAGTCCAGAATCCCGTGGACGGCGCCGATGGGGTCGAAGCTGACGTCGGCACCGATAAGCCCAGAGGGGCCATCGGAACCGACCTAGAAACATCACATGGAGCGGAGCATTCCGGCTCTGAAGACAGAGATGCGCTAGGAGGAAGAATCGAAGAAGGTATCAGAACGGGCTCCGGAGCCAACTGGGATGGAGCAGAGAACAATTTAGCCAAAACTGTTGACTGAAGTAGTCTCTGCACCACCCTATCGACATCCACATCTGAAAGTGTCCTGGAGGATTTGGAGAACAAGGAGGGATATTGAGATCTTCTCTCAGGTGAAACTTGTCTAGTATTGGGCGATCGGCTCTGAAGAGGTTCCAATATAATTGGAGCCGACGCCTGTTCCATCAACACCGACACTTCCTGTGGCCCCGAGAACAGTGGAGCCGAGGAGGTCGAAGCTAGTTTACTTTCTCCGGTGGCTCTGAGGAGACTGAAGGAGCCAGAGACCTTTTTTTTCGATTTAGTGGATTTTGATTTTGAGCTGGAAGCAGATTCCAGGCCCTCTTCGAACGAGGGTTTCAAGAGTCCCTTCAGAATGAACTTATTCTTTCCTGAAGTACCCTGGGACTAAAAGCATGGCAGAAGCTGCAAGACTCCTGCAGGTGGATTGCTCCCAGACAATAGACACATATTGAATGTCCATCGGTGATGGACATTTTATAACCACACTTAGAGCATTTTTTAAAGCTCGAAGGCTTGTGCTCCTTGGAATCTTTAGACATCTTGATAAAGAATCACAACTACCAATACAAAGGATCACGGTACTGAACCGACTGGAGGAAAAACTACAGTCACAAAATACACCACACTAAGCGCGGGAACAAAATTACCACTAACCAACTGCACAAACAATCCTCAGATCGGACACACACTAAGGCGACTATGGCTAAAACCTCTAAGTTAAATGGTTTTAGACCAGCACTAGCACACACAACAAGGGAAACGGACACTAAAACCTCTAACTTAAATGGTTTTAGACAGAAACACACAGGGACAAGCAAGGGGACAGACTAGATCCTCTAACTGAAACGGGCCTAGCCCGTTGGAACAGCTAGTGGGATACCATTAAAAACAATCACACCACAAATTATGCACGAAACACCAACTAGAAATAGCTATTAAAATAGCTTTTTGTTTGTAATAAATTCTCTCAAGAAGAAGAAGAAGAAAAAAGGTACTTAGCCACAACCAAGAGCGAGACCACGTCTGAGCTACACGAGCGGTAAACGAGATCTGGGGATATGGAGCAATGCAGCATAGGATACCATCTTAGCCCAGCCAATAGAAAGACTTCGAGCTAGAAAAGTTTGGCCGAGTCGGAGCCGATATTCGGCTCCGAACCCACGGGTAAGAATGTAGGCGAGATTGGACTACATAACATCAGGAATTAGCATGACCACTGAGAACGCTTCATCCCAACAGAATGGAAAACAGTTACAGTCATTCCTTTGCACAAAGGGGGTACATCCATGGACCCTGGGAACTACAGACCCATTAGCCTGACCAGCCTTATCTGCAAGGCCATGGAATGATTCATCATGGACCTTATTAACAAAAATGTAGGAAATCTCCAAATGCTCAACCACACCCAGACTGGCTTTGTCAAGGGAAGATCATGCCTGTGAAACTTGGTGGACTTCTTTGAGACAGTCACCAAAGCCCTAGATAAGGGCGAATCTGTGTATACGGCCTACCTAGACTTAGCCTAGGCAACTGACACAATCCCCTACTCAGGCATCATTTGATAAACTCACACAGCTGGTTATCAACCCATACATTGTCAAATGGGTTGCAAACTGGCTCACTGATAGAATTCACATGGTCAAAATAGGGGACTCCACCTCCTCTAGCAGACCTGTAACCAGTGGTGTTCCACAGGGATCACTACTGTCCGGAATCTACTTCTCCGAAGTACAGGCTAAAACTACAGGACTTTGGCTGACAAAATTTCTTGAGGACTGGAAACTGGCAGCAAGTACTGAAACCCTTAGCGATGTCAATATCCCACAAGAAGGTCTTATGCACACTAATGACTGGTGCCAAAGTCATGGCCTTAAACTTAATGCAAAAAAATGCATCATCCCCTTCAGCAAGGGTGACGCTCCTGCAAGCTACCACATCAATAGCAATACGAAGCACACAGTCAGTGGTGAGAGATCTGTGCATACAGGTTGACAATAACCTTATCTTCGATCACCATGTCTCCTCAGAGGTAAGAAGGGCATTTTATATTGCTCATCTCATAAGTAAGGGCATTACGTCCAGATGAAAAAAGGTTATAGCTCCCCTGTACTCTTCCCTCATCAGGCCAATAGTAAAGTACAATGCTCCCTTTGGTATGTTCCTTTCTAAACACCTGCAGCAATTGGAGAGACCACAAAGGTTCCTTACAAAAAAAATTCAGGGTCTTCAAGATCTCTGTTATGCATACAGACTGAAACCATTGCCACATTAGTCTGTGTTGTACAGACTGCTCAGAGGTGACCTGTGCCCTGCATACACAGTAATCTCTGACTCAGCTTTAATGGAAATGCTGCACATTCGCAAGTCAAATGGCACAGGGGTCACTTGCTCAAAGGACCTTAACCTGGTGTGTGACATCAAGAGAACTTGCTGGGGGGACAGATTTGTCTCACAAAGGTTGCCCCACCTTTGGAACAAGCTTCCTATTCATGTTAAACAAAGCCCCTCATTGGCCTTACTTAAGCACAATTTGGACGATTGGATGGGTAACCGGAAATTCAAACCAGAGGTTCCACCTGTGTTCCTCTTGGGCAGGGGCAATAGGTGCTGATTGTAATGTCTGCTTGAACCAGACACCCTTGAGAATACAGGTTGTACTTGGCTAGGCTTGTAAAGGCCCTGGAGCTGTTATAGCCTAGTAACCTTCTACGATCTATGATCTAAAATGAAATGCTTTAATCTAACAATTTTATTACATTCAGCATTGATAACTCACTTTGGTCAGCATATTAGTTGAATGTAATAATCTGGCTCCTCACATTACTGCTGTAACCCCTTAAAATATGCACATTATATCATGTTTAGTGCTACTTCTTTATGATGCAGTTCGAGTGCGCAAACATTAAGCTGCCAAATCACCTATTACTATGTTTGCATGAGCTAGCTGCAAGATGGACATGCATCCACTATGTTAAAAAAGCCAGATTACAGGAACAGAACAGCAGGAAGGAGTTATCAACTGTATTTGTGTGTCAGTTTACATCCTAGGAGTGAACACTCCTCCAAAAGCAGTGAAGGCGATGTTAGTGAAAATGGGGCTGTGTTGTGTAGACAATACTGTAAGCAGCATACCTTTCAAATGCCGCTGATTTTGCCTTACATTGGTCTGTTCCTCATAAAATTAGTGCTTTTGTGATGAAGCATTGAGAGCCGTAGTCCTTAAATGGCACACATTTAAGATTTAAACTTCATGTGACACACTGACGCTATGTGCAAAAATAAGAAAAATAGATTGATGGATGGAACCTTTAGAGAGAAAAAAATGCTAATTCAAAGCCCAATTTTCCAGCAACAACTTTCTAAGTATCATTTTCTTCTGTACCACCTTTTTCCATTTAACACCCACAGCTCCACATGACATTTTTGGGGTTGGCTTCCTTAAAGATAAAGTGCAATACCTTTATGCTCTTGAAAATTTCCCATCTGTTCATTCCTCTGGTGTTTTGATTGCCATAGATGTAGTAGGCTAAAAATGAGTCATTTAAGGTTAAAAATAAATATATAAATTAATAAATGAGCCACATTATTCTCCTTGATCTCCATAGTCATCTTCCAGGTCATGAGGCACAAGGTGGTGATGCAAATGAGTGGAATTACTTTCGCCAGTACAGAAATAAGGTGTGGCAGTCAAGGGCAGAGAGAAACCTTTCTTTTTTACTTTTTCTTTTTGCTACAAAAGAAAAAAGCACAGAAATAACTTATATTCTATGCAGATCAGTACTGTAACTTCTCTGAGCAGTACAGTGCACTTGTGTACATCACACACACACTCTCTCAACTGTCCATGAATGTACAGCAGGTACCCGATTTTGACACTAATATTTGCCCTGTCCCTTATAAAACGGGCTGTCTAAGGAGTACATTGAGTCAATAATACCAGACATCAGAGTTTCATAATCTTACTGATCAAAAAACAGTCACCCCACAAATAAATGAGAATTACTGACTAGCCTTCCTGCTTGTGTGCAGTTTTCCACTCATTAATATCAACACTCCATACATAGTACTTACTTCTGGTTGGATGACTGACAGTAAGTAGCCTAGCAATGTTAGCACTCGGTCAGCATTTTAAAAATATTTTCACGTTTTTAAACAAACTCCTGCAGAGTCACAGCGTAGTGTGGCTGCTCATTTTGCAAGATAGGAGTGCATGAAGTCTCACAAGCACCAATCGTTCCAGTAAATATAACAAATAAACAGAAAACTGGAACTGAAGTAAAAAACAGTGATTTATTCAGGCAAAGCAGGACAACTGGTAAAATAAACTCTCCACAAAACAACTCATGCATTTTCATCTGAGCACCTCCCAGACTTCATCAGATAAAGACAGGTGCCGTAGCAACCCTTATAAATAAAATTAAACAATCAATTAGCCAAACTGTTAGTACATCAAGTTACTCATAATTAAAGGAAAAGTATTTTGAACACAATCACTTAAATAAGCCACGTAATCAGATGTCAATGTTACATATCACAAAGCATACATACAAAATTTAAAAACACCATATTTAAAACAACTAGTATAAAAATAATGAATTTGATATATGTTTTTATATATTTTATACGTCTATTAATCTATTTAATGTAAAAAACTGTATGATGCTAAAAAGTTAAAAAATATTAAATGGTTAAAAAGTCGTTATTAAATCATCATAATTTAGTGGATCTTAACTTTAAAAGTGGGGCCAAGGAAATATGGTCATTTAAACCAGGGACCCTATTAGCCTCCAAGGTTACCTGCCAAAACATCTCTCTGTACTCAAGCTTAGTTTCCCAGGCTCCACCTCTAGCCTCCTTAGGTACTGAATCAATAACAAAAAATCTAAACCTAGTTCCAGCACAATCTAGGATATGTCTGAACATAGCAGTTTTTAAATTCTTGTTCCTCACGTCATTCATGTGTTCATAAATTCTACGTTACAATGGTCTTTCAGTTTTACCAGTGCAGAATCCTTCACAGGACCCACAAACAACTAGACAGACCAGCCCAGACAAGTTACAATTAAAATAACCCTTCCCTGTCATATATTTTTGTCTAGCTGGAAGGTATATCTTCTCACCCTGGAATATGTAGGAACACTGGTTGCAAGCACCACATATGTAAGTACCATTTTTTCTAGAAGAAATTACATTAGTGTGGTTTGCTTGTTCCAAAAGTTGTTTTATTTTCCTACCTTTTGGAAAGACCACCTTAAGTGGCTTACCTTTAAGGTTTTCCAGATCTGTAAATTCGGAAAACCTAGCCCTTTCGAAAAGGTAGGAACATAAAATGGCTACTCCGAAGAGAGTTCAAGAAGACTAGTAAAACTACATAAACCGAAAGCACCAAAGAGGTCTGAAATTCAAAATAATACACACACGAGACTGTGGATCAGGCAGGCAGCTGTTTAATGCACACTTAATGTGCAATGAACTGCTGCCTACTTGATCCACAGTCTTGTGTGCATATTATTTTGAATTTCAGACTTCCTTGGTGCTTTTGGTTTGTGTTGTTTACAAGTATTTGCAGGCACTTTACCTCCTTGTGACTGTTTACTGTTTTCAAGAAGATTAGGGTATCTTTCCCAGTGCAGTGGCCAAATTTCCCCTACTAAAGGTAAAAAAAAAAAAAAAAAAAAAAAAAAAAAACACTTCAGGTCTTCCTGAAGAGAGACTGCTACTCTCCTGGAAACTGGTCTACAAAGGTTAAATAACTTAAAGGAACACTCCGTCCTCCCCTACATGAAAACTCAACTCCGAGTTTTCTTTTATCCTTACAAATTCATCCCTGGCACAAGCAGTTCCCTAACTGCATTAAAACGTTTAAGTATTCTTTATTTTGCCCCTTCAGTAGCGTAGGGCTGGTAAGCCCATCCCCCATCAATTCATCCTTCAGTGTATCGCGTCATTTCTGAATGAATTTGTCGTCTCCTTCATTACGTACCTTCGACACAGTCCAATGAGTAGTTCCACCTGCCTTAGCACTTCCCAAAATGTGACGTATGCTGTATACCTGCTTGCCGAGGTAACAGCTGTTATGAAACTAGTGGTCACGGACTTGTGGAACATTTCTTATTGTTGTGGAACTCTTACTTAGTGACTGTTTCTGCACGGACTGAAAACTTTGTAGAAGTGTTTCTGTTGCCATTGAAACGGCAGCATGGAAATCAGGTAGTGTGTAAGGTTTTATATTTTTATTTGTTGCAAGAAAAAAAAGTCTTTACCCATTTCTGTCCACTTGTGTAATGGAATGCATGCACAAAAGCAGAAGCAAGTGTGTGTGTGTGTGTGTGTGTGTGTGTGTGTGTGTGAGAAAGAGAGAGACACACACAGATTGAATCGCGTGAAAGATCACTGGTACTAGCTGCATCGCACTTATTTTCACCTCCGTGATTCTCCCACTCCGACTGTCACAAATAAATGTATATAAATGAATGAATGCCTTGCAGCTACTAAGTAGTGATGCAGCTAGTACCAGGGATCTATCACTCGATTCATTCTGTCTCTCTCTCACACACACAGAGTCGCTTCTGCTTTTGTGCATACATTACGCTGAAGGTAGATTAAAAGATAACTGACAGAGATATTAACATTTTGCTCCGTCTTCTTTTTTTTCTGGTTTGTAATAGATAGTGCCGTACCGGCTGAATGCCGATTCCGTTTCTTTATTCGCGGTTGCACCTTTTTTCATCAAACAGTTCTCAAAAGGAATTTTATGACAGTTTGCTTGCTTCTTGGTACTCTGATGATTAGCTTTGAACATATGAGCAAAAATTCTGGCCTTAGCAATATACTTAAGCTTGTTGCATGCACACTGAACAACTGATTATTACTGCTATGTGAAACCAGTAAGTTGTGTTTATGAGAATTGGTAATGCAGGATTGCATTGCTGATCTTATCGCTGATCTTTGTTTTGGTGTTGCTTCTGCTCTTGTATTGGGGTACAGAATTTCATTTTAAGAGTGATTTGCTGCCAATATGAACAACCTGATCTACTTTTGACTTTGCCTCAGCCATTAAAAAGTAACTAGAATTGTCTGAAGTCCTACTTCATTAAGATGAGTGTATGTATATTGTCTAAGGACAAGTGTCATCTTTATGTATTCTGCTGCAGTTTTTATTGAATATTTTTTGTGTATTATTGTCCTGTACATTATTGAGACTAATCTCGACTGAAAGAAGGTCAGTTGGTCCATCTTTGGGGAAAATGTGTTCTTCCATTATAAATATTTGAGAAGCAGTTACTGAAAACTTCTACAATGTATGACTCAAAAAGTATTGCACCTGGATTAGCAGAATTTTTTAAAAGCTTGGATGTAACTGGCAAAACAGTTTAGGGAGGCATTGTTTGCTGCCAATTATGATTCTTTTCTGATATTTCTTTTTTTTTTTTTTTGGAAAGCAATTTGTTTGCAAGAGTAAATATGCCTTTATTTTGGCAGCATAATTTCCATGAAGAGTCTTGATTTAACATTAAAGTATAATGCTGATGTACATTGTTGTAGATAGTGCTTGATTTCAGCAGTTTTGAAAGGCACTACTTAACTGATTATATCTAGAAGACTACTCTTAAGGGGGAGTGTGTGTGGAGGTCCAGATAATGTTAATTCTAATACTGCTATATCTGACTGGCCCAGATGTTTGCATACCCATTTACACCAAGATAAACTATTTCCTCTAAATGTGGACAAATACCGATTAATATCTCAGATCTCCTTACTCTCCCTTCTTCACTCACTTCCTTATTTCTATCAGTTTATCTCCTGTCTTTCTCTCTCTCTAAATTTAGCATAAACATGCTTTTCTATCACTTTATACTGTGATTCCTGTTTGTATTATACTAACTTACTTTTCTGTATTAAATCATTGTAATATAACTTGAATCTATTCTTAACCAATGTTTTCATGTTATGTTTACTTTAATATAATTATTTAAACTACATCTGTTTTTGTATTTTTAAATACCGTACAGTTATTATTCTTAAAGTCTTTTGTAAAACTTCAGAGCTTTTCACCCCGAACCACCACTGAAAATGGGCTCTTGCCCAGTCCAACTTTTCTGATAACAGTAAGTATGCTTCTGAGTAAAAAAGGTGGACTGTGTGTGTGTGTGGAGGGCTGACATCACTTAATTAATCTATAGCAGTTCTAATAAAATTTACAGGAAAGATGCCCATATTTACAATCCAATCTATAATATATTTTTTTCAAGATACTTGGTTTATGTGGAGTGGGTGACTTACTATTTCAGCAAAATAATATACATTGATTGGACTGGATAGTACTCTACTCCAACTCTGGAGTGATGCCTTGAGTACCATACATTTGAAGTCTGAGCTGCTAGATCGATCTTGAAGTGCTTCATCTGTGAAGTTTTGGATAATTTGGGGGGTGTATGCACAGGCAATAGTTAATTACTTTTTAGAATTGATGTCAGTTTTTGTTAAAGCATATTATTTCACAATTGTAGAATTTGCTCTATTTGAGGAACACACTGGCTTCCTAATGGAAGTCTAATGGAACTGTTATTGATTTGCATGACGTTGATCATAGTCTGTCAGAATTACTTGACTGTGATCCATAGTCGAGATTCTAAAACACCAAAAACCTCTTTGCAAGGAGTAAGCCTGCTTGTATCATCTAATGTGAGGAGCAGTGTCACAAACTGCAGCTACTTATATATTCAAGCTTCAAGATTGCTCTATCTCAGGGAAAGGGGAAATCCCTAGTATATTCCAGTCTTAAGGTTTACTGTACAATCCCCAGAACTGCACATTAGAGATTGATATTTAATGTTGTTTGCTGTTTTATTGATGATAAGCCTGGTACCCTACTTAATTGTTTTTATTTTACTATTATAGCAAATCACCTCTGTGCTTTCTGCCAGGAATACGTAGGCTATTATCTGTTGGAAATTATAGCTCTGAAAGGAAAGTGCAATTTTTAATAATATTAAAATAATTCACTTACATCAGGTAGATATTGATCTGTAGTTGCATACATGTATTCAGTTTTATGTGCTAAAATAATGTAATATTACTGGGCATTCCTCTGCTCCGACTCGGCCATCTTCAAAAGCTGCTTACTGGCTCGAGGCCCCCTCCTATACCCCATGATGCCTGGTGCTAGATACCCAGATCTCGTTTGGTAAGCTAACTACAGACGTAATAATAATAATCATGATAATACAGTAACTGTAGCAGGATACAGGAAACTACTGGAGAGACTGACAGTCGCAAGTAACAGCCAGAGAAGACTCAGCCAGTGATAAGGAATCCTAAGGAACTCTTCTCGGTCTACTAGGATAGGGGGATGGAGGGTGGGACGCAAGAAAGAAGGAGAGAAGAAGACAACTAACATGGAACATTATGGTAGGTACATAATTTCTTAATGTTAAGCTGTCTATCTCGCCTTCATTCTTGCTGGTTGGGACAGCGTCCCTAGCACTTCAATCCTGGGTGGCTCATCGGAACAGACTCTTCAGAACAGTGGAACCAAAATCAGCTCTGCTTCTGGAAGCCACATCCAGCTTATAATGTGAAATGAAGGTATGTGGATAAGCCCAGGTAGCTGCCGCACAAATAGTTTCCATTGGCAATCTAGCCTGAAAAGCCACAGAAGTAGCTAAAGCTCGGGTGGAGTGACCTTTGGGTTTAGCAGGAAGGTCTTTATTTCTCAACTGATATATAAAGGTAATAGTAGAAGACAACCACCTAGATAAGGTGACTTTTGACACCAGTATGCCTTGTTTTCCTTCAGCGTAAGACAGGAACAACTGGTCTGATTTTCTGAATTGCTTGGTCCTATGCAAGTAAAAGCATAACTGTCTATGGACGTCCAACTGATGTAATTTGTATTCTACCTTGTTGGAATAATTCAGAAAGAACATGGGCAGTTCAATGGACTGATTCAAATTACAATCAGAAGTAACCTTTGGGAGAAAGGAAGGATTAGTTTGAAGAGAAACTCTATCATTGTGAAAAACTAGGTAAGGAGGACGAACACAAAGAGCCTGAAGTTCAGAAACTCTTCTGGCCGACGTAACTGCAACCAAAAGAAGGGTTTTCCAAGAAAGAAACTTCAAGGAACAAGAAGCTGCCGGTTCAAAGGGGGGCAGTATCAGGGAAGCTAAAATCAAATTCAGATCCCACGGAGGCGGGGGATCTCTTACTGGGGGCCTGAGTAGAGTGGCCCCCTTCAGAAAGGCTTTACAAAGCTTATGGGATATGATGCTTGAATCAGATAGGCCCGTATGAAAGTTTGAAATTGCAGCTAGCTGAACTCTAATCGTGGCAGAAGAGGATCCAGTTTGAAAAAGTTCTGCTAGAAAATCTAAAATATGGTGCACAGGGGCTGAAAAGGGATCTATATTCCTGTTCTCTGCCCATAAGGAAAAACGTTTCCACTTACTAGCATAAGTCTTTCTAGTGGTCGACTTATGCGAGGATAAGATGATTTCACGCACCGAATGGGAGATGTTGGGAAGCCTGGCTAAAGTCTGAAGTGGAGAAACCAAGCAGTGAGCTGGAGAGATTGAAGAGATTGGTGCAGCCCGCCCAACTAATGGATCAGGAGATCTGGAATTGGGTCCAGGGCTGCTCCAGAAGGTGATGATGCAGGAAGGGGAACCAAATTTGTCGAGGCCAGTAAGAGGCAATGAGGATCATCTTGCATCCCAGTGTGGTAGCTTTCTGAATTAGTTTGGGAATCAGGGGGAATGGAGGGAATGCAAAAAGAAGTCCCTGGGGCCAATCGTGAAATAGAGCGTCTCTGGGGAAGTGTCCGGGAAGAGGTAGGAGACAGAAAAAATTGTCGCACTTGCTTTTGAAGGGGGTGGCAAAAAGGTTGCAGCAAGGCTGACCCCATTTGCGGAAGATTCTGTCCGCCACAGTCTGATTGAGAGACCACTCGTGAGGCATGAGAATTGCTCTGCTCAGCCTGTCTGCTATAACGCTGGACTTCCCAGGGATGTGCGCTGCTATCAGAAACCGTTGGGAAGAGATCGCCCACTGCCAAAGTCTGAGTGCTTCTCGACATAAGGGGTATGACTTGGTTCCGCCCTGCTTGTTGATGTACCATACCACTGACATATTGTCTGTTTGAATTGCAATGGTCCCAGTGGGAAGAGATTTCTGAAGAGCTTGCAATGCTAAAAGCACGGCTCTCGTCTCCAAGACATTGATATGCAGATGGTACTCGTGAGGCTGCCAGTTGCCTTGGACTGTTCTGCCCTGATAATGCCCCCCCACCAGATCAGGGAGGCGTCCATGGTCACCGTAGCAACTGGGGGAGGAAGAACGAATGGTCTGCCCTGGTGTAATGATGGGGAAACCATCCACCAAACAAGTTGGTTTTTGCATGACTGTGCGATCATTATCCTGTGAGACATCGGGAGTTGCTGGAAAGACCATTGTGTGAACAGCATCCACTGAAGAATCCTCATATGAAAGCGTGCAAGGGGGACTAGTATTATAGCCGCTGCCATGAGACCCAATGTTTTTAGGACAAATCTGTCCTGAATCTTTTTGCATCCTAAAGACCTGCACATGTCGTCGAATGGCTAACACTCTGTCTACTGGTAGAGTCACTGACATGTCCCTTGTGTTTAAGTTTGCACCTATAAAGGTGATAGATTGACAAGGTGACAATGCAGACTTTTCAAAATTTATTGTGATGCCTAGAGTGGAGCACGTTTGGATGGTGTAGTCTCTGGCTAGCAGCAGGTGATGCCTGGAGGTTGCAGTAAGGAGCCAGTCGTCTAGATATGGAAACACCTGGAATCCTTGCAGTCTCAAGTGAGCGGTGACTACTGCCAAACATTTAGTGAACACCCAGGCTGTGGTGAGACCAAAGGGCAGCGCTCTGAACTGATAATGACTGGCTCCCAGCCGGAAGCGGAGGAATCTTCTGGAGTGTCTGTGCATTTTGATATGGTAGTACGCATCCTGAAGATCTATGGAGCACATCCAATTGTCCTGACCCAGAAAGGGTAAAATGGACTGTAGCGTGACCATCCGGAACTTCGTTCTTTGAACAGACCTGTTTAGTCTGCTAAGATGCAGAATGGGTCTCCAATACCCTGTCTTTTTTGGTACCAAAAAGAACCTTAAGTAAATTCCGGATCCTTGTTGGTCTGCTGGGACTGACTGGATGGCTCTTTTTCTTAGCAGTTTTGAAATTTCTTGAACTGCTTGATCCCTTAGATTAGGTGGAACATCTGGAAGGGATTTGTTGGGAATGTAGGGAGTGCGAAAGAAGGGGATTTTGTAGCCTTCGGATATGATAGAAAGTACCCATTTGTCTTTTGTTATACTTTGCCAGGCTTCTGGGTACAGCGATAATCTTCCCCCGACTGCCTCCAAAGGTGGACAGCCGGGCAGCACTTCAGGGATGCTGGAAGGGCTTGTCAGAGAAGGATTCGCTTTGGCCCTGATTTTGTGGACCCCCCCCCTGCCCCCTAGGGCGGCGTCTATTGTTGTTCCCTCCTCTGCCCCTGGAGGGGAACTCTCCACGTGCGTCAGGCACGGCTCCCTGGGATTGCCAGAACCACATCTTCCCACTCTTCTGACCCCTGGGATACGGTCTTGAAGGAGTGGAAAAACGGACTCCAATGGCAGAGAGAGTCTTGCCTTCCTGCTCACACCTGGTACGGGTATCCTTCACCTGTGGTCCAAACAGAGCAGAACCATCAAAGGGGGTGTTGGTGAAAGATGCCTTAAAGGGTTCCGCAAAGTTGCATAACCGTATCCAAGCGTGTCTCCTCACAAGCCACACCTGTGCCTGCAGCCCTACTCGTTCCATCGGCTGCATAAGAGATGAGCCGCATGGAGGAGTTTACTACAGAATTTAGAGTCGCCAGCTGGGAGACAATCTTAGCCTAAGCCCCCGCAGCTGATGGATCTTGAAGGGCATCTCCTAACTCTTTAATGAGATCCCTTTAAAGGCGGGTAAAATGGCACAAATAGTTCAGAGACCTCATGGAAAAGGTCGCCGAGGAAAACATCTGCTTCCCATATCTGTCCATTGTCCTAGATTCCTTATTAGGAGGATGGACAGACGAAGAAGCTTCAGCCAACTCCTTTTTAGTGGCCGCTGCTACCACCATGGCATCAACGGGAACACCCTTGATCAGAAATTGCTTGTCCTGAGGGGCGGTGATGAATTTTGTGGGCCTACGGGGAGCTGGTTCCAGTGTGTCTGGAGCTGACCACGCCTTTCGAGCCACCACTGACATCAGTGGATTGAAAGGCGGAGACACCCAGGAGGTGGAGGGTCGGGAACCAAATGCATCCAGGAATACCGACTCATTCTCGGAAGGGTTAAGGGTAGTCCAGTTCCCCCTCTGCCTAAGGATTTCAAGGATGTCTGAGAAGGAGAAGTCCTCAGAGGGGGATCTCGGGGACCCTTCAGACTCCTCCAAATCGGTATCTGAAGTGACAGACTCAGGTGAGTCAACATGCTTCCTCTTGCATTTTCTCTTTCGAGGGGGCTCCTTTGAATGAACAGGGGAGGCTTCGGAAGAGGAAGATACACCCAATGGGGTGCCCTGGAGCGCTTGTTCCCCACGCTTGGGGTCTGGAGGAGGGGCAGAGGCAGGAGCAGGCACCATGGGGGGAGGAGCCGACCGTGAGGCTGACTCAGATGCCAGCACACTCCTCATGACCTCGAAGGCGCCCCTTCCCGATGCCATAGAAGGCTCCGGCTCCGAAGAGACCGAAATCCTTCCCAGCACTGAGAGGGATGGCTCCGAAGCCGATGTAGGAGCCGAACTCACCTGTGCCGAAGCTCCGAGAGGGAGAACGGGGTCGGACAAGGGTCCGATGCCACTTGCCCCCTTGGAGCAGACGAGGGAGTCCCGGCGCCCAGATCCCTCCAAGGACGGCACCATGGAAGAGATCGGAGCCGATGACGGCACCGAAAGGGGAGGTATCGGTGCTGACGGATGCACGGTTCCAGCCACAGCATGCTACGGCTCCGAACTCAAGGGATTAGTCGAAGGAGGAACTATTGGAGGAACAGCTAGAGCCGAACCCTGGTGAGGAGGGCTGGATAGCATTTTTGCCAGGGCCTGCGACTTTAAAAGCCTGCTCACCACTTTCTCCAAATCATGGTCAGATAGCCTAGATGACAGAGAAGAGTGGGATCGATGACTCTGCTCAGATTGCAATAAGGCTGACCCTGGAGCCGAGTGTATCGACTCCAATGATGGTGACCCGGAGCGTTTCCGACTCCCTGACGGTTCCGACGGAAGAGTCGGAGCCGACTGAGATAGTTAATTCGGCTCCAGTCGGAGCCGAAGGTGATGTAGAGATAGGTACTTCGGTTCCAGCCGGAAAGTTGAAGCAGAAGCCATACCTGGCGACGGCTCCGAGCTGGGAGCCGACTGCTTCGATGGCCTAGAAGGTTTCACTGATTGAGTCTTGGCCGGTGATCCTTCAGGTTTAAGCAAACCCCTCAGGATAAGCTTATTCCTATGCTCCTGCAGGACTCTTGGACTAAAGGTGTGACACACTGAGCAAGAGTCCTGCAGGTGTAGGGAGTCCAAGCAGTAGATACAAGAAGTGTGACCATCTGTCAGAGACATTTTCTGACAGCATGAGTCACACACTTCTTGAATCCCGACACTTTTGTGTCTTTAGACATTCCTGTAAAGGAAAATCAAATACAAATAACAAGTAGAGTGGAGAGTAGGTAACTGAAAAAAAAAATACACACAATTCACACAAGTTACCACACCCTAACAGCACACACACACACACACACACACACTATAATATAAGACCGACAAGCTACAACAATTTACTAAAAAGAAAACTTTTGTCTACCTTAAAAATAAAACAGTGATAAGCCTCTAATTAAAACGGCTTACTTTGAAAGGTAAACGGGGGTGGGGGAGGGAAAGGAAAAACTCTCTAAGGAGAAAACAAGTTTTGAAGGGGGGGTAAACACTAACAAACTGCTATAGAATCTACTTTGAGCTATAACAATAAAAGTATACCTAACAAAGTACAAAAAAGGCTTAAATATAAGAACAAAGTGAAAATTAGGACATGAGCCAGTAAATGCACCCTCGTAGGAGAAGCGGCAAACGAGATCTGGGTATCTAGCGCCAGGCATCATGGGATATAGGAGGGGGCCTCGAGCCAGTAAGCAGCTTTTGAAGATGGCCGAGTCGGAGCAGAGGATCGTCTCCGAACCCAACCAGCAAGAATGAAGGCGAGATAGACAACTTAACATTGTTTATATTTTAAGAGTATCAATTTTAAATGATCTCCAGCTACTAGCAGAGCTTTCTTAAATGACCTATACTTTTATAACATACAGATAGAGTATCATTGTCAGCAGAGTAGGTAAGATAATGGAGTCAGTGTGATTTTATGAGGCATTATTGCTAAAGGGAAACCTGCCAACAGAGCGTTAACAACATTATTTGGTGGACAGTGAGTAGTATTAGCAATACGAAAATGGTGACTCAAGCTGGAATCGAAGACTGAGGTACAGTTTATGCCTCAGACATAATGGCACATGAATTTCATAACAACTGTTTGAAAGGTTCATGTCCGTACAATTATTAGATTCTTGCAAATATGACTATTGCTGTATCTTCAAGAGCAGAGTGCTGCAGCTTTGTCTAATCAGTGAGGACTTAATTTGGTTATTGATGTCGGTTTTACTGTAGTATTGTTTGCCATACTAAATAACTGCATGCAGGGCAGAGACCACAGCTAGGAAAAACCGGTACTTTGTTTATTTTTAGGTGGCAATGACACACACAGCAGTTTAATTTTAACATAAGAACTGACACAAGTACTTGTATGATTTAAGTATAAATAAGAGAAACTGATCTGAGGAATGATACCGGGAAAATATTTGCAAAAATTCATCTGGCCCTAAAACCTCACACTGTTGATTTGTTGCTCTAGCAGATCATGCAACAAAGTTCATTAGGTGTGGGTCTTGAATTGCTCTGTAGAGCAGGCATAAGTCTCCCCTATAAAGACTATGCAATACGGAGTATAGTGAAAGGCACTTTAGTCGGTCTGTGTAAGGTACATGCTGGAGCCCCTTGATCTTCTTCATTAGAAACCTCTGAGGTCTCTCTATTTGATGCAAGTGCTTAGTACTGTACATGTCAAAATGGGAATTATACTCTGGTAGGGGCTGGATAAGTGCAGAGTACAGGGGTTTATAACTTCTTTGGCTCTTGAGGTAATGCCTTTAGTAATCAAGTGTGCTAGGTAGACAGCTTTCCTTACTACAGTAGACATATGGTTGAAGATTTCATATCCTTTGGAAAAATGCATGCTAAGTAAAATCATGTTATTCTAGCAACTTTCTAAGTTAATAAGAGCAGTTGTTGTTTGTCTTTCGGCTTTTCCTGGTTAGGGGTCGCCACAGCGGAACTCCGGTCCGCTAATGATTGGCAGTAGATTTTCATGAATGCCGAGGTGCCAGCTCGACGTCCAACCTTCAACAAAGGCACACCCATTTACGCATGTCTTTCAACGCCCACCCAACTGTGGGGAGGACATGCAGACTGATATGTGCATTCAGGTCAGCCATTATCAACAGCAGTTCCCATTGTCCTGCTTTATATAGTAATAAAAATATCCTATATGTCTATGTCGATTATATATAACTATATAAATGTGTGTGTGTGTGTGTGTGTGTGTGTGTGCACATGTGTTTCTGCATTTCTCTCTCTTTCTCTCTCTCTCTCTATATATATATACACGCACACATGCGCGCGCGCGCGTGTGTGTGTGTGTGTGTGTGTGTGTGTGTGTGTGTGTGTGTGTGTGTGTGTGTGTGTGTGTGTGTGTGCACCCACGTGCAAATCTATGATGATTCCCAAGAGTCTTCTGTAGTGGTAATGTTATGGGAACAGCTGTTTTTTTGGTTAAAGTTAGAGGCAGGGTTATCTTGTGTTACTACTGTGGAGCAAGGAGGCTTTGCTAGTTACAATGGAGTTATTAATCCAAAAACTCTTATACATCCATAAACCAATTAGCGCAGCTAATAGTTGAACCACAGATGCAAATCCATTACAAAAATAAGTGCACATGGTAGATGTACAGATTTACAGCATAGTGCTTATCTACCTCTGTAGAACAAACTAACTGTGCAAGTTAAACAGTGTATCAAACACTCTACCTTTAAAAAGGTTACTGGTTGGGTGTGCATAAATTTACTCCCTGGCATGATTGGCCTGGCACTTCCTGAAAAGGGTGGAAAGGCTTCTGTCAAGCAGAGTGCCTCTTTGACCTTCTTCAAAAGGAACCTTGACGATTGGAAGGGAGATAGGAAATTTACCCCGGGGTTCATGTCAGTCACCCTGCTAGACAGGGGTCCAAGGAAGTAAATACTGTGGGAAGAAATAGCCAGGGAATTGTTATGGCTAGGGCCGATAGCCTAGTACCAACCTATGAACCTAAGGGTGGGTAATGGCAAAGGGGAAATGTCCTTGCAGCTGAACTGATTTGCAACTCCTGTGAGCCTAGGACATATGACTAAGTCACATCCTTGTATTGAAACAGAGTTTGTGGGAATAACATGCTTAGGCCTTCTTTCCTGGTGACTCTTGGGTGACCTGCATGGACTAGCAGTATGTGGGAATGGAGAAGGAGTATGTGCTGTCTTGTCTGCACTGAAGGCTGGGATCTTTTGCAAAAGACTTGTACACAATGTATATGCATGGTATTTTTAGACAGTGTGTGCACTAGTGAGTGCATTTCCAAACTATAACATGACTACAACAAAAAGGTATAGCACTCAAAATGCTTTAATGTACTTTTTGTTTTTGTGTTTCAGACCATCTTGAGATGCCAGTATCTGTAAGCTTAACACTACTCATACATTTATAGGTTTTGGTTCTTGCAGGGGGAGCACATCAATAAAAAAATGAATCTGTTTCTTCTCATGCCAACCTCTGTTTCTTAACTGCCCTCTTGGGCAACTGATATTTGTGGTTCCACTGATTTTCACTGAAATTTTTTTTTCGCATCTGTTGTAAGTGTTACAAGCCTATGAATAGGGCTCTTACAACTGTATACATAGCTTTATTGTCATTTGCTGAAGATATCAATCTCCACTGAAAATTAAGTTTCTTAAATTTTGGTACATTCCTTAAAAAATTGATTAAATATATAAAAATAGCCGCACGATTCTCAATTTGTGGTAAGAGAAGCCTGAGTCAATTGGTTTGCATATTAATTGTTTTAAAATTACTACAGTCATCCCTGTATTTCTGTTAAGTGTTTGTGATCTTGGACACACTGGATTAAACAATGGGTGCCAGCAGAGGTGAAAATCCAACTTGATGAGGTGATAAGTGCATTGGTTTCTGGCTTGGTATTGACTTTCATTTCACTGAATGAGAGGTTTAAATGTTGAGCTGTTTAAGATGTCTTATGCATTTCAGTGTATGCATTTATCTGAATGTGTTAACCAGTGAAATCTGTTCATGAATTAAGTACAAAGTAGTAAAGTCAGATATTTTCCTAGGTGCATCATGTGGAGAGACAAGGCTTGGCTTAATTGTTTGGTTGGCTATGCTGTTTTATAAAATGTGTGTGTCGCTGTCTACAGAATTCTGCTCTGTTGTGGAACTCATAGTCATAAGGGAAGGTTGGAGAAGAGGTTGGTGCAGACTTTTTTTTATTAAATTACTGCTTTTTAATAATTTTACTTTTTGTGTGGCTTACTAGTTAGCTATTTTTATACAATATTTATAGTGTTTTCCTTTTGTGGATAGTGACAGTATGTTTAGAATTAGTTTTGTTGAGGGGTTGTGAAACCAGAGTTATCACTTCACCTCCTGTGATATCCCTTGATAACTATTTTCACATCACTATCTGACATTTCTAACCTATCAACAAATCCTACTCTCTACTACTGTTCTCATCCTACAAACATGTAAATATGTATTATATATTGTATATATGTTGTAGTTTGCTATTTAATACTTACAAGTTGTTTACTGCACCTTTTTGCAACTGTGTATTATATTTTGTTAACTTTGAATTATCTAGCTTTTACTTTGTTCTGAATTATGTTGTTTATACTTTCTACTATGTAGCTTTTCTCCCTGGGCCTCCACTGAAAACGGGCTCTTTAAGCCCAGTGGGCCTCCCCGGTCACCAAACTGGAAATAAATAAATAAATAAATGTATGTGACAGTAATTATGGCCATGCTTTATTGCTCAGATACTGGGTAGTTTTCCCTGCTGGCTCAATTGAAACAACAGTCCACTGCACACAACAACATGGCTCCAGTGAGACATTCTGGTACATGCTTACAAGCCTACTGAATGATGCTACAGGTTAGTGCATGTTTTTATGTATGACATTATTTAAATTCTCTTTCATTGTTTATGTCAATTATTGAATTTGGAGTATATGCTGTAGGAAGAAGTATGAATGATGCATTCAGTGTATAGCTGTGCCATGTTTTGTGCATAACTAGCACCACACTAGAGTCTTTACAAGTCCAAAATCAGGTATAACTTTTAAGTATTACCATAATTCACATTAGTATGAGAATAACCTGACTGGCATTGCAATTGATGAATTCCAGGAAGCGATGGGCCAGTGTATTGGTGCTTGAGTAGTTTTCCCAGTTGATGGAGGAGTAGTTGACGTCTCCTAGTATGAGAGTGTTGGGTTGGACCTTGATAGATTCCAAGGTGCTTAGGAACATGGAGTGAGAGTCTAGGGACATGGTTGGTGACCTATAGCAGGCTATGACCTGGATCGTCATCTTACCCACTGTTAGTTGTACCGTAAGTATTTCTGATGCTTTATGCTGGACTACTAGTCTGGAGGTGTGCATATCCTTTATGAATATGGAGACACGACCACCTTTGGAGCTTTGATCCATGTTTCGGGGCCGAAAGGTGTGGAATGAGTTATAGCCTGGTTGCACAGGGGTGCTTTACGCTGCTTTAAACCAGGTCTCCATTACAGCACAAATGTTAATGTTCTCCATTTTGAGGAGTGCTTCGAGCGAGTCCCTCTTGGGCAAGTGAATTACACCATAAGTAATTGAACCAGGATGTTGCTCAACAGCCTGTTTGGATGAATCTTGATGGACTCGATACATCCCAATAGACAGAGTGGGTGTCTGAATTCATGGAGGCAGTCCTGTATCTGCCATTTACTTGATTAGGTGCCCTACCAACACTTAATTGCACCTGAACTATCTTGAGGCAATTCTACTATTGCACCAATCTGGAGGTGTATTTATCTGTAATGAATCATGCAACACTACCTCCTGCAGTTTTCATGCCTTCACTTTGTGCTCAGAATGTGTGGAAGGAGGTGTAGCCTGGTATGGCTGGTGTTCTCCCAACAGGTGGGAACATGGTCTCTGTGACTGCACAAATGTCCAGTGAGTGCAGTTTCATATAGAGACTCGTAGAATTTAGCAGCATAACCTTGAGGTTGTTTTTACATGGATTTTTTACATCAGGAATTATGTCCTTGAGACACTGCATAAAAAGGCACTACAGGGGTAGCAATAGCCTTGGCAATTAGAGGAAATCCCATGGGTGACAGATGAAGACGATCTCTGGCAAAGCATCGAGGATGGTCAGTCATGTCATCCCAGGCTGACAGATACTGTATCCCCTTACAATGACACCAGAAACTAAGCAAAGTATTGAAGTCCATCATTTTTGGTTTGTACTGAGGCATCATCCTACTTGAAGATAAAATACTGCTTACGGCTTGGGACGTATATTTGCCTGACACATGGAGTCTGAGACCTCAGTCATGTTTTTTAACTACTGTTAATGCACCCGGTTTGTGACAAGGGTAACCTTCCACCCTTGCTGAGAACATACACACCACCAACATAATAAATTGCAAATTATTAGTCCTAAGCATCTGAATGAAGTCCAGCTGCATGTTGACAAAAGTTCCCTAGGACTGAGGTAAACATGCTGCCTTAATGTTGGCATTTTTACTTACATTATACTCTTGACATGTCCCCAATTTTGAACAATACTGAAGTATCAAAGAAGAGACATGAGGGGGCATACCAACTTCGGGTAATTTGATTAAATACAGCTGTGTTACATGTAAGGGTATTTAGTTGATATGCCCTTACCAGGTAATGTAGCAAAGTGGCAGGCCCCACCAGTCAGCCAACTGGATGTGGCCATATGGCATCAGAGGATTTTCTACATCTATCGTTGAGCCACCTCTGAACTTCTCCCTGCAATGTTTCAGCTGGAAAGCATGGCAACTTTTCAAAATCAAACATCATTATTGTTGCAGTTTGTTATCGTTAACATAAACAGATTTTTGAAGCAATTTACAACTGCTTGTTTAGCACCTTTGTGTGCTAAATTGCTACCCTTTTTTTACAGCATACTGGCCTTTTTGATGTGGACAACATTTGATTACAGACAGCCTCTTAAATTGCAGAAGTGCATTAAACAATGATTTTATGTACCCTGAATTTTTAATTTGTTTTCCTGAAGAGGTCAAAAACCCTCTCTCTTTCCAAAGTTGCCCAAAATCATGTACCATCCCAAAAGCATAATTGCTGTCTGTACAAATATTGGCCAGCTTGTCTTTGGCTAACTCATAGTCGTTTTGCAAAGCTAATAACACAGCTATTTGGGCAGAGTGAGCACCCTCTAATCTTTGTTGCAACAGTATTGTCTCTTCGGTGCAGATGGCTATTCCTGCAGTCAATTGGTCTCTGATTTCTTCCACATGAGCCATCCATGAACAAGTTCAGATCAGCATTGGATATGGGAGTATCCTTGAAGTTCTTTCTAGGAGAAAGCAAATAGTCACACACACACACACACACACACACACACACACACACACACACACACACACACACACACACACACACACACAAACAAACATGTGCTTTCACCATCATCAGCAGTAGGCAACAGAGATGCAGGATTTAGAATAGGACAGTGGATCATAGAAATAGATGGATCAGAAAGAAGTGTTAAGTTCAAATTGATTTAGATGTGCAGTCAAGAGTGGTTGGGTTTTCATTTTAAGCAAAAGTGATAATACAGAATGAGGGACAGCTACTGTGAGATCATGCCCAAGCAACAGCAATTGTGCAAGATTAACTAGAATGACAGCAGCAGCAACTACCCTTAAACTGGGTGGAAAACCTTTTGCAACAAAATCAAGTTCCATGCAGTAATAAGCTAATGGATGATAGCTGTCCCCATGTTTTTGTGCAAGTACTCATTGAGCAAATCCATTTCTTTCATGACAAAATAAAATAAAAGTTTTATCATATTCTTGTAGCCCTAAAGATGGGGCAGTAGCTAAAGCTTGTTTAAAATTATGAAATTAATTTTCCTCTTCACTATTGCAAAGGAGAGTCTGTGGTGTATGCTGCTTTAAAAGATTTGCCAAAGGTTTTGAAATTTCTGCGTAGTTAGGAATTCACTGTTTGCAGTATCCTGTCATACATAGGAAAGACCTAAGCTGTCGCTGAGTAGTGCGATGTAGGGCCTTAGATATTGTATGAATACGAGATGGTAACACTAGCCTGCTACCATGTGATATGAAATGACCAGGATAATGTACCTGCGGTGACCACAATTGTAGTTTTTCTCTAGACACTTTGTGTCCCTTTTCTGCAAGGATACTCTGACAATACAAGGTATCCCGCTGACATTGCTGAAAGAAATTTGATGCTATTAGTAAACCATCTACGTATTGTACTAATGCTGTCCCACCAGGAAATGTCACATTCTCCAAATCCTTTTTCTGACTTTGAGAAAATAATGAAGGATATTCAGTATATCCTTGTGGCAACTGTGTAGCGGTGTATTGCTGTCCCTGATAAGTAAAAGCAAACAGACAGTGAGTGTCAGGTCAAACAGGTATAGAAAAGAATGCAGAACATAAATGTATGCCAAAATACTAACCAGCTGTAGGAGGTATGCAATGCAGTATTGGTGGTGGATTTGGATCAACAGGAAAAGTAGGCCATACTCATTTATTTACAGGTGTTAAGTCTTGTACATATTTATAAGTATCCTTTCCTGCCTTTTTAACTGGAAAAAATAGGAGTGTTATAAGGGCTTTTAGATGATATTATTACTTACTGTATCAGAGACTGAATTATCGGTTTTAGTCCCTGCTCTGCTTCAGGCTTTAGTGGATATTGTGGCACTCTAGGAAGAGGTTTAGACAGGTCTAATTTTATTTTTACTGGTTCTGCTGATTTCAGTATACCTAGTTCATTTGCATGCTTTGCCTACAAGTTGGCAGGTACCTGCTGTAGTAACTCCCCATCTGTGTATGCTTCCAACAGGGTGTTCCTCACCTTCTGCTAAAACTGCCCAAACTTCCCCATCTGATTCTGTCAGAACATTTTCAAACAGCACTTCTGGGGAACAGTAAATAGTAGCACCCAGCTTGCATTAACAAATCTCTTCCTAGCAAATTTACTGGTGCAGTTGTACTCAAAAGAAAACAATGCTTTTCTCTGATCAGACTAAAAGAAATGGGGATGGGTTCCAAAACAGGATATGTAATTATAGTATTTGTGACTCCGACTGCCTTTACTTTATGTTTTGATACTTGTATCGGACTATCTGAAGTAATTTTTAACACTGGCCTAGTGGCTCCAGTGTCCACCAGAAAAGGTGCGTTTCTTTTAATTTATTTTGATCTTACCGTAGGGTCCACTTTGATCTATTGGCAGTAGAGGGTAAAAATTTGCTTCCGTGTTATTTGCTTGACCTAGTCAGTATGGAGCTTCTTGACTCCCTCCAATCTGAGGTGGTGGTCTTGGAAAAACTGCATTATTATAATTTGGTTGCCATTCAGTCCAAGTATCTTGGACTCGCTGCATTTGCCTGTGTGGAGATTCACCTCTCCAATGTGCTGCTTCTCCACAACTGAAGCAAGATGTGTTAGATGAAGACAGAGGGGCGCACTGCCAGCTCGTTGCTGGCAACCAAAGTGCACCTTGTTCCCCTTGGCTAGCACTTTTGCTAAATGCTCTAGCAATTTCTCTACCCCTCCCTCTGCTTCTGCCTTGACCCCTTGGGTTTTCCAGCTGCCTGATTTGTAAAGTTAACAGCTTATCCTCAGTAACCTTTCTACAATTTTCCTGAAAACTATGTACAGTGATTTTGAGCACTTAATAAAGACTCAAAGTCTTAAAGCTTGTCAGTGTAAGAGCACCTGCTGTATTTGATTTGGTACATCCCAATAATGCTCTGAGCACATGAACTTGTTGTATAGGGTATGTCCCAATAATGCTGTGGGAACATGACCTTGTTGTATGGGGTATGCCCCTCCCAATCATGGTGTGGGCTCATGAATTCGTTGTATAGGGTACGTCTCAGTGATGGTGTGGGCTCATGAGTCTGTTTTCATAATTTACAGTCTGCATCCCAATCATGCGGTGGGCTCATGAACTTGTTTTAACTTTATCTACAACTTTTAACTTATTTTTGTTTCTCTTTTGCTTTTTCTCATACATTCATTAATTGACAGAGTAAAACATCTCTCATACCTGTTACCTTTCAATCATGAGGGTACTGCCCTCGACACAAGGTGCTTCCTTGTGTTAATTTTTCCTTTACTGTGTGTGCACATACATTTACTATTCTCATTTGCTGTGGGGTCCTCCCACCGTTACTTTGTATACCTTACAAACAAATCGGTCAAACAAAAACAGTCATGCACTGATTCTACATTTTGCTAAAATTTTTAAAACAGAAAAAACAAGCTAACCCCTTTCCTCCTTTAGAAAACATTTTCCGTGCCAAAGCTAGTATGCTGCACATCCTGAATAACTGCACATCTGGGTCTCTGACTATTCCATACAAAGCAGTGTGGAGTATGCGTAATGCAAGTGATATTTTAATCCCTAAAATATTTACCACCCAGCCCCCCCCCCCCAAAAAAAAAATGTTTCACTACATGGAGAGTAGACTACAGTGCCAGTATCATGAAGTCAGGTTTGCACGTTACTGCTTTGCTGTAATTTTTAAAATGTGGAGATGAGTAGAATGTCAGGAAATTACCAAAACAGCATGTCACAAGACAACTGTACCTCAAAAATAAATGGGTACGCAAAAAATAAGTTAACATAATAATGGCGTGTATACAGAAATCGGGTTTACTCAAAAGTTACTAGTAATAAAACACACTGAAATAATCAAGAATTTTCTGAAACTTACCTGCAAAAATTAAATTGAAAGTATTTATACAAATATTTCTTTCTACTGCTGGCAAAGTGATTAAATAAATACATAACTCTTACTGCAGGCAGAGGGGAAGGAATTTAGACTGGACAACCCTTCCTTTCAATTCTGAGCTGACTGTTGAAGTGACAGTTTTAACACCTTTGCAGTAATGTTGGGGGAGGGGACTGTCAATTCATGTTGGACTACAAAAGAACACCTAGAACAAAGGCCTCTAATTTAGCTACTTCTGTGACTGCAGCTAGACAACTTTAAAGTATAGTGTAAAAGATACTCTGAGCAAAACATAAATGAGGATGATTAGCCAAAGAAAAGTAGCAGCCCTCTTGCAGAAGGAATGCAAACTGACAATGAGGCACACATTTCCCATTATATGTCAATGGCATGGGAATTCACAGTGACTTCCTTATGTCTGGCATGAGTCATAGAAAGAAGACTTGAAATGCTTCATGGGAAAGAGAAAGGGTTGAAGCAGAAGAAGATCACGTTGCTATATCAAGCCCCATCGGTAGCCATGTTGTGGTAAACATGCTAAAAATATAAATAAAGCACTTGGAGTGATTTTGAGGTGTTAAAATAGGTCTGGAAACAAAGATAGACTGAAAAAAAAAACATTTTTTTAGTTCTAGGGTGGAGTTTTCCTTTAAAAAAAAAAGACTTCTAAGGAACAAGAATGCTCTTACAAATGTATGAAAAAATATAAGCTAATACAACGTGTATGAATACACAAGATCAAATATTGCAACAATCATTTTTAATTAAATCTCATTTTGATCACTTAAAACTCCCAAATCTATTTTCTTGCAATCCATTTAACTACCACAAATGAACACTCATTAATAACCTTCAATCAGGCAACTGAATCTAGACCATCTCCACCCACAATCACCTTAAAGTCAGTCAAAATTCAGGCAGAATACAATTTTAGTCAGCCATGCGTTAACTGCATCTATATCTGTACTTTGTCACTAATTCTCATCAAGCCTTAAACATACTCCATATAGTTGGTCAGTTCCATGAAAGTAATTTTCCAAGGAACTAACATCAATGTCACATTCTGTTGACTTCTCATAAAAACTATGAAAATACACACATACAGAGGATTTCATCTGCCAATATCTCACTAATACAGACACCTTTATCTGCCTTTCAAACACACCCACATACAAACACAAGCTTCAGTCATCTGATCAGTTACATATGCACAACTGAAAAATCACCCATTCACACACACACATCCATCACCCATTCTCTCTCTCTCTCGTACACACACTTTAGCCGATCCAGAACTCAACCACACACACAGACTTAAACCTACCAATGTAGCATTCACACCCGACCACTTCCAACAGAAAAAAAAAATAATCCAGTGCTTTAAACTTCAACTATAGTCACCTTTTGAAGAAATGACTGCAATCCATTCCACAGCATTACAGTCTTTTAAACAAGCACTCTCTTCTTACACTATCCACGTCAGAAGAGCTGTAGGCATTTCAGGCTGGCAGCACATCTATACTTAAGAAAAATAGGCTCTAAATGAAAACAATCTAATTTTATCGTTAAGCATGACCACATAATAGGAAATACAAACAAAATGCAACATAAAGGGCATAAAACAGCATGTAAAAAACACTGACAGGTAGATCCCCAACCACACCTATCACATGACTGTCAGACAAAAACATGCCACACACAAAGTGCCTTTCACATGCCAGAAGAATAAAAAACATATACTATGTGAAACTTAACATTGTTCAGATGAGTTTGAGTTTATCTGTATCAAGCCCTATAAACATGGTCTATACCCAGGGTATCTTAAATTAGCAGCAGGTCTTTTACACCAGTATTAATCCTTAAACACACCATCTTCAGTAACATTTTGAAAAAAGTAGGATTAATACAACTACAATATTACAATATCTAGATTTATGTTAAGCTTGCCAAATGTTTAGGAGAAAAGAACAGCTCAACAAATCCAGCAATTGTTATACACAAATGGCCAAAGAACATTACTTTTTTAGAACTGCTGGAGAAACAATAACTGCACTTTACCAACAAAAATGAAATTTTTTATTTAAAATGTGGGTAAGACTTAACCATACCCACCTCTTGTATGGATTCCAAGTCCTAGGCCTCCCTTTGATGACCAGTTACCTGGATTATAAAAAGTATATGGCCAAAACTATACAACATTTCAAAATCCTTCAAACCAAAAGTTACGAGTACAGTTCCTTTAATTTTATTTATTTTATTTATTTATTTATTTTTATTTTCAGTTTGATTACCGGGGAAATCCACTGGGCCAAGATGTGCCCATTTTCGGTGGAGGCCCGGGGAGAAAAGCTCCATGTGCAATACAAAAAAAATAGGTTACAAATACAAAAGGTTACAAAATGTTAGATTAAGTACAAAATATAATAGCAAAAAGAAAGGTTACAAAAATGTAGGTTATACACTCAAAAGAAGAGAAAATTGCAAGTGTAATATTAATCATATATATATATATATATATATTTTTTTTTTTTTTAATACAATCTAGGAGTTTATTTGATATCTGTTTTTACAGATTCTTTGGAGAAGAGGGATTAAGCATGAGAGTCTAGTAGAGCAGGAGTAAGTAAAGCTTATTAATTATTCAAAAACTCACTGCCTTTAGTTATTAAAGCCACTAAATGTATTACTTTATGCTGATAAAGTTCTACGGCAATACTACAAATGCCCCTAAAATTGAAAATATGCAAAATGACTCTGCATCTATTACAAATTGGCCACAATCAATCATCAAATACCAAAATGCATGCTATATGGAACCAGGACATGACTAGTCAACTACTCATTATACCAAAGTCAAAACAAATGCAGATGTTAAACACTATTTAAATATACAGGCCTCGTGTTAGATCCAGTTTTATCTTTTAGAGCTCAAGGAAATCAGATTAAATGTAAAATACACACAAAGAGAAGAGCTATGAAAAGATTTCCAATTCCTGTGCCCAGCAGCCAGAAAAGCTAATGCAAAGGGTGTGCACCACAAATAAAGAATAGTTAACAGATATTCACAGCCTCATCTCTACAATGTAACCATAATACAAACCTTGGCAAACAGACTTTTTTTCCTTCATCCATTGCTAGCCATCAAGTCCCTCTGCCTGCCCAATGTCTCCAGCTACAGGTCTTATGCTGTTGTAGCTCAATGTTCCCAAGCTGAGAAGGTTTCCCCCTTCCTGGAGAGGTCCTACTCAAAGGAGGCCTGTCTCCTCATTTAGGTTCTTATGGCTGGATTAACTACTAGGCAAAGCAGGTGAGATGAGCTTGGTAGAGGAACTATCATCCACCATTTGAATGAAAAACTTTTTTCTGTTGCCCTAAATATCTGCCCTCCACCCTTAATTATCATCACCTTAGATATAGACTGGGACAGGCTAAGAGACGGCTGTGCCAACCACATGTCTGGCCATAGGCCTTGACGAGGACATGCTTGCTGAGTTCCCTGTGACTCAGCACAGTCAACGCTTTCCGAGTTCCAGCTTCTACCATGGCTCACATAGTGATGCCGAGCACTGATCCTGCTAAGACGCACCCTCTCTGTTGCTCCCTCAGGTGTGTATGCTGCTATTCAAACTTAGACTGTCTGGGCTGTATTTGGGGCTTTACTCCTCTACACCACTTGAGTGAAAGCCTGGCAAACAAAATCTGAAGATTTATGGTATTAAACAGAAAATGCACCTAAGTTAATAAAAGGTAGTGCAGCAGAGCTCCCCAAAGGGGTCTTCCGTCTGATCAAATTCTAGCAGACTGCTGATTCTGAAGAGCCTCACAGATGCATCTGTACAAGGTGGCAAGAAAGTTCTGAGGATTTTTAGTCACTCGGATTATTTATATTGCTCTTTCCAAAAATGGTCCAGACTATAGGCAGACAAAGTGACTGTGTATGAGAAGGTGAAATCTTTTGAAAGCTGTCTGGTTGTTGTATTATTGGCAGGATACAACCCCTTAGGCTACTGCAGCAGTGAGAAAAATGAACATTGGCAGCTACAGTAAATGTAAGTGATCTATTGACAAGATAATTCCTGACAATGACAGGAATGTCTAAAGAAATAGACCCAAATCTGCCATGGAAAATATTCTCTAAGGATAGGCATAGCTTTCTGGCTAGGCAGAGTGACATGCTCTGCCTCATTTCCCAGGACTGAAAAGAGTGGCTCTCCCCTGCCTATTAAGGACACTCCAACAGCTGCAGGGGCGTGTCTAGCTCCCAGTTCATAGTGGGTGTAGTGGTTACACTAGTGGGAGCCAGGGAAAAGGTGAATGGTCTGATGAACCAGGTTTGGCTACAGCAGTCACATAATTAGGGTTGACGCACTTTAGCACCCTATTGTGGTAGCAAAGGCTGTTAAACAATTTTCTTCTTTTTGTGGCCAGAAGAAGGAAGAACTGATGAACCCATAGGATGTTCCATGGTTAAGCAGAAAGATGCCACATTCCCAAGGAAGCCTGGCAGCAGTAGTCAGTAAAACAGGTAAATTGTAAATAAAAGTAACCTTTCTTCATTAAAATACAGTAAAAAAAGCACTTTAAACTCTGACCACAACCCCTAAAAGTACAACAACACAACTTTTACCTGAGAAAAAGTAGTTGAAAATTAGTTTTAACACAAAAGTAAAAAAATGACGCCTCTGTTTCAAAGTATGTTAATTGTCATATGATTTAACACTAATTTATCAGAAAAAGTACAGTTGCTGTTATAAAAAGAAAAGCTGAAGCCCCCCCCCCCCCCGAGAACTTATTTACCTAGCATTAGCTGATGATCAATATTTGAAAGCTGGCAAGAGAAATGCTCTTTAGGAGCAGAAAAGGGTCTGAAGGGCTTGTCACCCAGACCTAACGTTTTAGGCGTCGCAGCTCAAGCTTACTAACAATTTGGGTGTGTAGAAGGTGCACTGAAAGCCTATGGAAGCTGTCTGTTACATCCTTAGAGGACAAAACCCATACAGCTAAGGCTACTCCAACAGTAATTAAATGATAAACATTTAGGTCTCTTTGGCTCTATAGCAGATTGCTTTGGAAATCAGATCAGCCAGACAGATTGCTTTCTTAGATACTATGATGACATGATGGCCAAAAGATAAAGAATTATCAATAACAGTGCCTAGATCTGTTATGACAGTGTGTGATTGGAGGAGATTTTTCATCTATATGGTATGGGAAAATGTTTGTTAACCAAAACAAACTATGCTACATTTTTTCACATTTAATTTGACACCAATGTCCTTGCACCAACTTTTACCATGGTCTAATCCATGTTGGAGCAATTGTGTCAGAGGAAGATTTACTGACAATTCCCAATTTCCAGCTCTCTGCAAACTTAGATAAACACAAGCCAGGAATGTTGCACTGAAGTTCTGAGAGAAATAGATGCTGAATAGGAGAGGGCTCAGCACTGAGCCTTGTGGTACACTAATGATAACTTTTCCACTTTCAGAAGTGCCATATGCAACTTTAACTACATGGGTTCTGCCAGACAACCAGTTCATATGTGTGTACTAAGCTAATGGCCCTGGAACCTTTACAAGCCTAGCCCATAGGATTACCCTGGCATTGTGCCTCCCGACCTTAGTTCCCAGTGCCTCTGTTGAGTAGAGCCACTGGAGCGATCCCCGGGGTGAATTTTCTATTTCCCATCCACTCATCAAGATTTCTCTTGAAGAGGGCCAGTGAGGTGCTCTGTTTGACATGTATGGGAAGTCTATTCCACAGCAAGGGCAGTCTCTCGGTTATAAACCTGTCCCTCCAGCTTGTTCCGTTGACTGTGGTAATGAGATTGAGGTCTCTGGAGTGTGTGGTGCGGAGGGCTTGTGATTTCTTTAAATGTAGCATTTCTAACAGCGCTGGGTCAGACATGGCTTTGTAAGTCCAGCAGAGATCGCTTATAAGTAGGAGATATGAGGGAAGTGTAGAGGGAGACAATGACCTCTTTCTTCCTGGATGCAAAACCCTTACTAATGAGATATGCCACATAGAAGGACTTTCTGACCAGAGTGGCAATATGGTGGTCAAAAGAGAGGCTGCTGTCAATCTGTGTTCCCAAATCTCTTATAACGCCTTCTGTGTTCAGTGGACTACCATCAATGTGGTAATTCATGGGAACCGGGTTTTTCCCAAAGGGGATGACTACACATTTTTTGGCACTGAGCTTAAGGCCATGGTTCCGACACCAGTCATTGGTCTCAGTGAGGCCTTTCTGTAGGATGTCAACATCACTTGGGAAGTTAATAATAGCTCCCAACTTGCAGTCGTCTGTGAACTTTGTCAGCCTGAGTTCCTTCGTGTTGGCCTGGACTTCAGAGAAGTAGAGACCAAACAGGAGAGAACCCGGGACCGAACCATGTGGGACTATGCTCATGACTGGTTGGCAATCTAACTTGGAGTCAGCTACTTTCACACTGTGGGTTTTATCTGTGAGCCAGTTTGCAATCAACCTAGTGATATAGGGGTTGATGCCTAGTTTACTGAGTTTTTCTGATTCCTGAGTAAGGAAAAGTATCAAAGGCCTTGGCCAGATCAAGGTAGGCTTTATGAACCAACTTGCTTTCATCCACAGCTCTGGTGAATGACTCAAAGAAGTCGACCAAGTTGAGCAGGCATGATCTACCCTTCACAAAACCAAACTGTGTGGGATCCAGAATTTGTAGATTCCCTACATCCTTATTAGGTCCATGATGATGCATTCCACAGCTCTGCATATCAGACTCATCAGGCTATTGGGGTGATAATTCCCAGGGTCCATAGTCGCTCCTCCTTTGTGGAGAAGGATGACTGTAGCAATGCACCATTCGGTAGGGACAAAGCCTGAGGTGAGGCTGTGATTGAACAGGGCCACACAGGTGAGATGCCAGTTCACTCTGTAGTTCATGTCAAACACAGCCAGGGATACTGTCAGGTCCCATAGAAGCTGTATTCTTGGCCTTGGACAATGCTATTTTAACCTGTGCAGCAGGTATTGTGGTTGGTCTTTTGGTGGGGGTGAGATGGGTAAAGTTGGCACTGAATCTGTCAGCCAGTATATTGGCAATATCTGTTGGCTCAGTATAGGAGGTACCATTGTGCAATAGCTCAGAGTAAATCTGGGTATTGCCATGGAGATTCTTTACATAACTATAGAAGGCCTTGTGGTTGTCTTTACTATCTGCTGCAATTCTGTTTTCATAGCTAGCTTTACAGGATTTAATGAGGGATCTCAACTTTTTGTTGAAGCTGATAAGGGAGTTTTTCCAGTGTGGGACTTCACCTTATTCCACATCAGTTTCCGCCTTCTGTTGTAGAGTTTGCTTATGGCAGGGGACCATCAGATTGGCTTCCTTTTTTTGGAGGAGAGCGCCTTGGTTCTTTTAGGTATGGTGAGATCCATGCATTTATGTACGTGTTCATATAGTACATTGGTATATGATTTGGCGGTCATGCAACTATTCTACATTTGCATGGGTGCTGTGAAGTTAGCACCTCTGATTTTAGGAGCCCAAAATTAGCTTTGGAGAAGTTTTTCATGGTGGTTACCTTTGCAGGGGTGGGTGGGAGGGATGTAGATTTCCAAGGTGATTTGTTTGTGGTCAGATCTAACCAGGGAGGAGTTGACTATTGGTGTAGAGCAACACTCACCCATGTTAGTAATGACCAGGTCAAGGATGTTGCTACCTCTAGTGGGGGTAAGAACGAGCTGGTCCAGGGCATTGGAATTAATGAATTCCAGGAAACGTTGGGGCAAGTGTATTGGTACAGGAGTAGTTTTTCCAGTTAATGTAGGGGAAGCTGAAGTAGGCCAGTATGAGTGTATTAGGTTGGACTCCAATATTCTCCAGGGTGCTTAGGAACGTGGAGTGAGAGTCTTGGGACATGGTTGGGGACCTATAGCAGACTGTGACCTGAATCACTATCTTGCCCAATGTTAGCTGCACCCGAAGTATCTCTGATGCGTTATGTTGGGCTACCAAGTCTCGAGGTGTGCACATCCTGTATGAATATGGAAACACCACCGCCTTTGGAGCTTCGTTTCAAGGTCTGGGGCCGAAAGGTGTGGAATGAGTTGTAGCCTGGTAGTGCAGGGGTGCATTCTGCTGCCTTGAACCAGGTCTGTGTTACAGCACAAATGTCGATGTTCTCCATTTTAAGGAGTGCTTCGAGCAAGTGCAGTTTGAGATTTAGACTTCTAGCATTGAGCGTCATGACTCTCAGATTGCATTTGTCAGTTAGCTATCAACTGCACAGTACAAGAATTTATATTCAGATTTACAAGTTTGTTATTAATGCCTGCATGTGGAATAGTGTCAAAGGCCTTGGCCAGGTCCTGACAAGCTGCATATACTGTGTAATCACTAGCCACTACTTTAGTGATGTTTTTCACAGACATTAATCAGATTAGAGAGGCAGGACCTACCTTTGACAAAGGCAAACTGATGAGAGTCCAGGGTTAACAGATTTTCTATCTTCACATTAATGAAGTCTGAGATGTGTTCTGCAGTTTTACATTATTAGGCTAATGGGTCTAATTAGTCTATAGTTACCAGGATCTGTTACTGGGCCATCCTTGTGCATATGCATACAATGACTTTTCCAGACTTCAGGAACGCAACCATTTTAGAGGCTAAGATTAGAGGTTAGAGTTCAGATAGGCCATAATTGATTCCAATAAATACGCAACCTGGTATGTTATCCATGGCCCACGAATGAAGTGTTCTTAGCTTTTGACAGGGCAGACAGAACTTGCTCTACAGTAAATAAAAGGACTGGCTGTGAATGGGAAATCTGTGGAACAGTGATGGACAGAGTAAAACTTGCAGTAAATCTGTCAGGTAGGATATTCACTACTGGAGATGCAGCTAGCTGTAGGCCAGCTCTAAACATAGTTTGGTGTTGGTTCTTATTTTCCTGACATATTTAAAGAAAGATTTGTTGATTTTTTTATTTTATTTTAGTGGCTATTTTAAGTTCATATTCATCTTTGTGCTTTCTAAAAGTTCCTTTAAGCTGTTTACTACTTTGCTTAAGTGCGCTCTTAAGTTATGTAGAACAAGAATTCTTATAAGCATCAACTACTTTCTTTCTCTTGTTACATAATTTATTTAAATGAGTATTCCACCACAGAGGGGTTTGTTTGTAAAATTCTCACAATCTGTAGTGTGGACTGGGGCTTGTCTTACCAATCCTACTATTTAATGAGAGCACAAGTCAAAGACATAAAGCAGCAGCTACACTAATCGGATCCACTGGAGGAGGACTGCAGCAAAATTTATTTAGTTCATCAAGTACCTAAAGAACATTTGGTCTTGAGAAGTTCCTAAATACAGAGGTATTTGCAGGGGAAGTACTACCAGTTTTAAAGAAAAAGGTCACTGATGTATGGTTCGATTTACAAGGGAAGATGATACATATGGAAGTGTGCAGCAAGTGGCCATACTTATGAGAATAAGATCAAGGGTACTGAAGCCCCTAATAATAGGATGTTTAACTAATTGTAAAGGGGTGTTAACATTTATAATGTGAAGCAAGTTCTGGGCAAGCCCACACTGGAAGTGTAGGTCAGCCGTTTCCTGACAGACAATTTAAGTCTCCCAATAGAAAAGTGTTAGGTTTAATGGGAATTTCAGATAAGGTGTTGAGACAGACATAAAAGGACACAAAGGGTATGTTTAGCTAGTTATGAGGTGGTAATTAATCTTGTTTAAGGTGATCTCGACATCTGGGAGTTCAAATTTGGTGCCCCACATAATCTGTTATGAGGTGATGGAATCCTTAACAAATACTGATACTCGTCCACAATTCACAGCAGGTCCAAAGACATGATGGGCATTAACTTGGGAGGAGTAATCTTTCAAGTATCTTGGCTGATTGACAGATGTTTGAAATTAGCCTGTAATCAGCTGCATTCGGGATCCTAAGACTTGATGTAGCGGGTATCTAATTTGTGTTTGAAATTTGGAGGGATTAATTTACTTGAGTCGTTACAGTTGTAAATGTAAATTAAAGATTCTTCCAAGATCTCTGCACCCTTGTTGTAAAGATCTGGATGTAGATACTGAAAACTGAGGGCTGAAATTTAAATCTACAGTGGTCAGGAGTTGTTTAACTAATTTCTTGTTTATTTCCTTGAATTTGATAGGTAAAAACTAAATGAAAACTCCAGCCAAGCTAGAACTTCCAATGAGTGACCTCTCAAACCTCCTGTGACAGAGGTACATGGGATATATGCAAATGACCCTTATGAACATCAGGTGCTTCAGCTATATGGCGATTCTGATTGCCCATGACGTTTACGTTTGAAGTCATTATAATGGACAATTTCAGGCCAATAAAGCCAAACCCCACTAGCTATGGATATGCATATTTCGGCCTTGTCAGCACAGCACAAGCAGAGTGTTTGACTAAACATAAGAAACACAGGGTTGTTATACCCAGCTGATGATCATAACAACCCTGCATTTCTTATGCTTAGTCAAACACTGAAATTGTCCATTAAAACGACTTTAAACGTAAAAGTCATGGGCAATCAGAATCGCCATATAGCTGAAATACCTGATGTTCATAAGGGTCATTTGCATATATCCCATGTACCTCTGACAAAGGAGGTTTGGGTGGTCAGTCATTGGAAGTTCTAGCTTGGCTGGAGTTTTCATTTAGTTTTTACTGATTGATTTTTCAGTATGACCTTCTCACTCTGTTTTAATTTGTTAGTTGAGATATTTCGCAGTCACCCTAATGATAATGGACATCAGCTAGGCATAACAACCCTGTGTTTCTTATGCTTACTCAAACACTCTGCTTGTGCTATGCTGACGAGGTCATAAGGCCGAAATATGCATATCGATAGCTAGTGGGGTTTGGCTTCATTGGCCTGAAATTGTCCATTAAAATGACTTCAAACATAAAAGTCATGGGCAATCAGAATCGCCATATAGCTGAAAACCTGATGTTCATAAGGGTCATTTGCATATATCCCACGCACTTCTGTCACAGAAGGTTTGGGAGGTCACTCATTGGAAGTTCGAGCTTGGCTGAAGTTTTCATTTAGTTTTTACTGACTGTTTTTTCAGTGCGACCTTCTCACTCTGTTTTAATTTGAACTTGATAAGTGGATTTTTTAACATCTTTTTTGTAGCGGGATTAGTGTGACAACTGTCAATAAAGCATATGCTTCCCAGTGAGGGAAGTGAAAAGATACTGCCTTTAATAGCTGCAGTCATTGCAGAGTTTAAATATTTTGGTGGCACTAAATGATTTTACATACTTCCAAATTTGTTTTGGGATACTAAGATTGGTGGTTTGACGATTTTAGGAGTACGGAAGCTTAACAACATTGGTTTGAATTCTAACATTATGTTTAAGTTGCTGGTATTGTCTTACCATAGGGATCATAGGAGGTTCAAGGTTACTGAGTCTTGCAACCATTACGCTTTGCCAGTTCCCACCATATACTGTACCTCCCATCTTGAAGAGGGCTATGCCAGCCATTCCCAGGGTGAATTTATGAATAACCATCCAATTATCCAGGTTTGAAGGAAGATAGTGTTATCACACTGCTTTATCTGTAGCAAGGGTCTATTCTAGAGGTGAGACACATGCTGAATCACAAATCCATCTCGCCACCTTATTTTAATTATCTGCTGAAGAAGGTTTAGATCTCTTATTCTGGTACTTGTGGGACTGTTTGATTTACAAAGGTACAAGACATTCTGTTGGACTACTGGGTTCTTGACTGCTTGGAAGGCAAGGCATAGGTCTCCTAGGAGCCTTTAACGCACAGAAAAGAGGGTGCAGTGTTTCTAGTCTTTTCTGGTAGCTTAAGAGATTTCAAGCACATGATCCTCTTTGTTAGGAACCTCTGGGGTCTTTCTACCTGTTTGATATGTCTGGTGAGGTAAATCCAAAATAGGATACTGGATTCTACAAGTGGTTTAATGAGTGCTGAATACAAGGGGACAGTAACCTCTTTCGGTTTGAATGCTATTCCCTTGGTGGTCAGCTACACCAAGTAGAAGGATTTCCTGACAACAGCTACTACCACAAGGCAGTCAAAGGAGAGGGAATTATCAATCCAGGTTCCTAAGTCTCTAACTACATTTTCATTTTGAAGCAGGGTTTAGTCAATGCAATGGTGGGTGATGGTTTATCTGTCAAACAGGATAAAGCTGCATTTTTTAGCATTTAATTTAAGCTCATTTTCAATACATCAGGCATTTGTAAGTCTAAGTACCTGCTGGAGGGCTTCTGTGTAAGAGGGGCATTTGATAATGACTTCCAGTTTGCAGTCATCTACAAACTTGGTTATTCATAGGTCTTGTTTTTTAGTCTGTAGGTCAGAGAAGTAAATACTGAACAAAAAGTGGCCCCATCACCGAGCCCTACTGACCACTTGTGGCCATCTTCATGTCCTCTGATGCTGCCTCGGCCACCTTCACTTTGTGGGTTCTATCTTTTAGCCAATTTTCTATCCATCTTAAAACAAGGATTTGTAATACATTTAGTTTATTAATTATGCTAGCATGGGGGGTGGTGTCAAACACTTTGGTCAAAAAAAGGTAAGCTGTATCTACAAGTGCGACTGCGGTCAATAGCATGTGTTACCTTCTCAAAGACATTTAACATGCTTGTCTAGCCTAATTAAGTCTGTTACGTGTTCTGTGGTCTTACAAACAAAACTCGGTGGGCTGACAGGTCAACAGTTTCCAGTGTCGGCAGTATGGCCACCTTTATGGAGTGGCATCGCCAGTGTTGTACGACATACCTCTGGAACTGAGCCTGTTTGCCATGCTCAGGTTAAACAGCCTATTTAGAGGTTCCACAGAAAATATTTGGTACTGTTAATCAAACAGCCAGAGTTCGTATGCAATAACTAGGAAGGACGTGAACAATGCTCTTGCTTGCCATATTATGGAATACCAAAATCATGTTTTTAGTTTTGCTGTATTGAAACAAATTAAGGATGATTCTAGGTCAGGTCCATGGCAAATCCTATTAGAAAAAGAGGAATTGCTCTGGCAAATAAGGACGGCAGCACACATAAATCCAGGTTTAAATGAATCTATTTCCCTAACCTGTATAAACAGGGTGAACTCACTATAATATTAATAGATACATACACCTGGGTAAATATCACACTTATATACATGGGTGTATATTATTAAGGGTCATTATTTGACTTCTCTTATTTTTAAAAAAAAAAAAAAATTTGTTCTTAAAAGGTTTTTTCGATATTTCTGAAAAAAAGTTCAATAATTCGAAAAATAAATTTAGAATATAAAAAAATTGCTCGACATAATTTTTAACATGATTATATATTTCTAATAAATGTCATGAATTCAAAAAGTAAAACTGAGGTTTTTAACTCTTAGAAAATAGATTTAAATACTTATTTTGTTTGTATCATATAACATTAATATATATCGATTCTTATATTCACTCCTAATTTTCAATAACTATTTGTAACTATAATAGATTTTAAAAAAATAAATACATATAAATAGGTTTTAATCAGAAGGGCACAAACAACATTTTAGTTTGGTATTTTTACCACATATTTTACTATATTTAATAAACACCCTGGCACTAACGCTTCATGTTCTTTTAGACGTTAGCATTACCCACGCCGATGATTTGTTCTTTGGAACAATGGCTGAAAAAACTTGTTATTTAGTTCCTTGTGAACAGTGAAATTAAGATTATTGCGCTTGTTTAGTGTGTCCAACACAAATTCATTTAATACGAGACACACAGATTAAGCGCATTTACACTATTTTAAAGCTTCACTTTAACAGCTTTAGTTTAACAGGTTTAGGAGGGTTGTATGTAAACTTCTAGTGTAGCGTATAATTAGTAGCTTTGATAGCATGAATTATGTTGAATCCTCAAATAAGTTCTTGTAAACAACACTTAAGCATGTTTTAATGAATCCATAGTAAATTGATTTTATTTTAATTATGATGTCACTAATTAATTAATTATGACCCTATTTAATGGGGAGATGTATTGTAACCCAGTGTCTTGTTTTGTCTGAGGAAGGAAGGATACAAAGCCTTCCGAAAGTGCTTGTTATAAATTAAAGTTCTAACGCTGAAGATCAAAGTTGCTGCTTTTGATACTTTTCATTTATTGGACACATCGCAGTTGTGGGTTTATCGGACTCTGGTTTGGCGCTTCCTTTGTACTTTTTGTCTTTCTACAGTCTGTTTGGCGTTTTTTGTTCAAACAGCCAGAGTTGTATGAACCATTGGGGAAAGTGTTCTTAGGCTTGGGCAACATTTTCAGTACATACTTTTTACTGATGACAGGGAGTTTGAGAACTACGGGGATTATAGAGCTTTGGATAGTCATCTCATAGCAGAAATTTGCACTAATTTTAATGTTCACTGGGTCTGAGTAGGTTTTGCCATTTAGTGGGAGTTCTGTACATTGCTAAATATTGTTTCTTAGCTTTCTAACATGAGGGATTTGCAATTGTCTTTAGTGTCAAATGCCAAACAGGTTTCAGTAGCTCTAACAGTCTTTTTAAAATTCTTAGTCAAATTCGTAACATTTTCTGTGACTTGGGAGTCCTTAAATCTACTGTATACTCGACTTTTATTTCCCTTTTTATTGTAGATTTTATTTAGGTCGGAGGATATTGGGATAGTTTGCATCTAAATTTCACATTATATTTGGATTTAGATGTGACTAACAATTCTATGCATTAATTTATGTGGGTATAAAACTCCATTGTGAATCTACTGGTTGAGGCATTGTCCAGAGACTTCACTCCAGAATTTGAGATGTGTGTGCATGAAGTGTCTGAAATCTGATAAACTGGTTTCAGGGGGATTGGAGAGTTTGAAGGAAACAGCTACTCGCTTATGGTTTGACAATCAGAGAGGGAGTTACTAGGGGAGTTCTGCACGATGACACTACATTTGTAAATAGCAGGTCAAAACTATTTTACCCTCTATTTGCGCTAGTAATTATCTTGTACACCGAGTTACTTATTAGTTCTAAAAACTTCTTACAATATGCTGCATTGGTGGTGTTGGTACTCAGTCAACTGATGGAGAGTTAAAGTCTCCCAGAATGGTGGAGTTCTTATTTACAGGGAGTTCATCCATGACATTTAGAGACCTGAAATGGACTTCTGGGGTCACCTACAACAGGTGATAAACTGAAAACTGAGCTTGTTTAGTGCGATTTGGAATTCAATAAGTTCAGTATGTGGGTCTCTGGGAAACTGGAGGTGATATGGTCTCTAACAAATATGGAGATGCTATCACCACAACTGACATTACACCTGAAAGCGCGACAGGCACTAAACTGAATACATAAAAAACAGGCACTATGGGGGCAACAAAGCCTCGAGACAGTATGTGGCAGCATTTGAATAATAGGTGCATACCATCCTTTGCAAAACAAGGATGGCCAAACATCTTGTTCCAAGCTGACTACTGGATCCCCTCAGAAAGACACTAAAGTTTTAAACAACCATCGAAACCCATCATCTCATCTTTGTACCTAGGCGTTATGTAGAGAAGGAAGGGTTCCACTCAATATCAGATTCTTTCCTGCATTTGTGACATGCATAGCGAGCTCAGATACGTCTCTTTTGTCTCCCTCACATTTTCACCCCAAGTCATTCACACTACATATGCACAATTATTATATCATAACTATATTTGTTGCATGGATCTAAAGGCCCTTGAGATGTCTGAGGTCCTGGCACCTGAAAGTCAATCCACTGTCACCCTGACTTTGCCCAGCTTAGAGAGTGGGGAATCTGTGTGTCTCACTGTAGAGTTTGTGAAGTGATCTGGTGTACTGGGATTGAGACTCTGACTCACGGTGACTTTCTGTTAAAGGTGAGAAATTATTTGCTTTGATGTTAGACTGCTTTTTGCAGAGAATTGATCCTTATAGGTTTGCAAGGCTTAAGTAAGGATTTCTTTACAGCACCAGCATACAACATTACATTATGTATCAGGGATGGTTGCATAGAGTACAATGTGTTACTGCAATGCACACAGACCGTGTTTTTGTGAGAGTGAGGCCCCCATTGTCTTTTAAATATTTGCACTTCTCACAAACAAGAGTTATTTGTGTTTAGTAGGAGTTCAATATCTATGAGCATAAAGCAGTTGCTACACTGCTTAAGGATATCTAGTTCCATACTGTACAGTATGAAGTACAACTTGATTTAAAGAGAGTTGCAAAGTTTAAATACCACAGGAAATACCACAGATTTAAGTTCTATTGAGGCAGTTACTGGTTAAGGAGTGCATGGTACAGTTGCATATTAAGTAAATGTGTAACTTGGATATACATGCAACTGTGATAGCACAACTCAGAAGACTTACTAAACAGTACTGTTCAGCTATTTGTAGCAGCTGTGGGCTAAGTTGTGCAGTGTAGTGCAATTAGAGGTGGTTACAAGCTACTTTTAAGGTGCTAGTTGTGAAGTTCTGTGTATTATGCAGCTACGTACAGCTTGCTGCACCTGTATGTATGCAGGAGTCCAATTACCGAGCAGATTTGGGTGAGTTAGGTAAAGTTAAAACAAAGCATCTGTATGGAGTGTACGCTGCAGATCTGCTGCCAGGCTTGACTGTGAGTAGTATAAAAAGTAGGAAAATGGAAGAGACAGTGAAACACAGCTAAAGTTCTAATCAATATTAACATTCCAGAACTGCAGCAATCACCTCATTCTCACCAGGTTTAACCACCACAAGCTCTAGATGACACTAGCCAAGAAAAGTGGTTTGCTCATAGTCTGAAAAGTGACAAAAAGCACAGCAAATATATGCCGTAACACTGGTTAGTCCACTTAGCACATAAACTTGAAAAGCAGTGCAGAATGTAAAACTAATTTAATTAATATCTTTAGCTTCAAATTCAGAAACCAAATAATAAAAATGCACAAAAATAACAATCCACTCAAAACTGACAAACAGCTAGCCACAACATATAACTAATTTGAAAAGCAATGCAAATAATTAAATGCCTTCAAATGATAGCTGTAACTTCAGATTCAGTGAAAACATAGTAAAAAAAGTGACAGGAACAACTGAAAATGGATTTAAATAGCCATGTATAGCCATGTAACTTAAGTGCAGTAAATTAAATTTACTTTTTTTCCTGGATGCAAAATGAAGTCAAATTGCCACTTTGGTTTTAGGTTTTACAATGGCGCTTCAGCTTCAAATAGCCTTAAAAACAAGACCTTAGTTATGTTTTCTGTATCTTGTTATCCTGTTTTCCAAGTTTAATTCCTATTCCTAACAAGTTACCTTAACTGAACCAAAATCCGTGTAATTTAATTGCCATTTACCTTTCTTTACTGCAGAGGAATTAGTTTGTCTTATACAGGAGGTATAAATTATAAAGACTGATAGTGCAGTAACTGGGTCTGTAAAAGTATGGAAATTAGATCAGTCAATTGCATATAGTTCTGTGAGCAGAAGATAATGTTTATTACCGTTAGGGAAGATGCAAGTTAAAATCTGTTTTGGTGTAGACATTTTGGATTTTACGGACCAGTGTAATAGAAAGTACAGTTTTGTACCTACCATAAATGTAGATGTCCGAACTGGATAGCATCTGCAATCATAACAAATGGGTTGTCCTGTCGTCAGGCAGCCCTTCGGTCGGCCGGATTCCAAAGTCTGGGTCCGGCTTCGGCTGATGTCGCACTTCACCCGACGTCATCTCTGCTGGTCTTCGGGTATAAAGGCATCAGCCGACGCCATTTTCCTCAGTGTTTCTTGCCCCAGATGCCAGTTGCCCTCTTGGAAGGCTAAATTTTGGATAAATGCCAATGTTTCCAAAAAAGTAGAAGGCAAACAAAAAATAAGCATGTATGTACATATATACAAACAAATACACCATAAGAGACTCCCCAGCTAGCTATTAGGAGGGTAAATACCCTAGGAGTACCACAGAGGGGAAGGAGGGAGGGTAATCCTGACTGCAGATGCTATCCAGTTCGGACATCTACATTTATGGTAGGTACAAAACTGTACTATGTCCTTCATGGATGCATCTGCAGTCATAACAAATGGGTAGAATACCATAGCCAAACTAGGGGAGGAGGAAGAAAAATTATGGTGTAGTTAGGATCCCTTGCAGTACAGCAGTGGCAAACCCTGCTCGGGATCTAGAGTATAGAGGTAAATTATAATGCTTGGCAAATGTATGCACGGAGGTCCAAGTAGCCTCAATAATGTCCTTGGTTGCCACTCCTCGTAAGAAAGCTGTGGTAGTGGCTGTAGCCCTTGTAGAATGAGGTCTTATGTTCTGTGGAATTGGTTTTCCATGGTAGGAGTAGCAGAATCTTATGCAGTTTCCTATCCATTTGGAGATTGTCTGTTTGGAAATTGCTTTTCCTTCCCTTCCTGTTGCATAGGCTACAAAAAGCTGGTCAGTTTTTCTGTTACTTTTGGTTCTGTCCAGGTAGTAGCGTAACTGTCTATGTACATCCAAGGTATGCAGCATTCTTTCCCCTCAGTTTTGTGGATTGGGAAAGAAGGTAGGTAGGTGGATTGCCTGGTTTAAAGACACTCTGGATACCACCTTAGGCATAAATGTAGGATTAGTTCTCATGGACACCCTATCTTGATGGAATATTAGGAAGGGTTGCACTGCCATTAAGGCCTGTAGTTCCGAAACCCTCCTTGCTGAGGTAATTGCCAGTAGGAAAGCAGTTTTCCATGACAGGTGTTGTAGATCTGCTGTTGCTGCTGGTTCAAACGGAGGGAGTGTCAACTTTTCTAGCACAAAGTTCAAGTCCCATGCTGGTAATGGTGGTTTCCTAGGAGGTTTTACATTCTTGATCCCTCTGAGGAACTGCCTGAGTAGAGGATGTGAAAAGACAGGTGGATCAAAGCTGTATTCTGCTGAAATAGCTGATGCATGTATCTTGATGGAGGAATAGGACAGGCCTGTATGTAGAAGCTCTGCCAAGTACTCCAGAATGTTAGCAATATCTATGTTCGACACATCTTTTCCTCTTTCAGTACTCCAAATGACAAACCTTTTCCATTTCCCTGCATAGTTCCTTCTTGTTGAAGGTCTGCGGGCTTCAAGGATAATGTCTTTAACCCTTTGGGAAAGGTCTGGGTTAGTTGCTGCTATGTGATGTTCCAGGCAGTCAGTTGCAAGGTTTTTAGGTTTGGATGCATGATGTTGTAGTTGTTCTGAGTTAACATCAGAGGCATCAGGGGTATTGACCACATTTTCTCCAGAGACATGCTCCTCAGCAATGGGTACCAGTGTTGTCTTGGCCAGTTCGGAGCTATCAGGATTATCCTTGGACGTTCCTCTTTGATTTTCAGTAGTACCTTGTGCATCAAGGGAAGAGGTGGAAATGCATATGCTGTCAGGCCTTTCCAGCTGAAGGATAGAGAGTCCACCTTCCATGCAAGTGGGTGGAATGTCCTTGTGCAGAATTTTTTGAGCTGGTGATTGAGTGGGGAAGCGAACAGATCTATTTGTGGCATTCCCCATTTCTTTGTGATGGCCTTGAAGATGTCCGGGTGTAGCATCCATTCGTGAGCATCCGAGGTGGTTCTGCTTAACATGTCTGCTAGGGTGTTCTCTTTTCCCGCACAAATATTGCCTGTAACTGGATGTTGTAGCTGAGAGCCAGATTCCAAAGGTCCAAAGTCATTCTGCATAGGGGTATGAATGAGTGCCTCCCTGTTTGTTGATGTACCACATGACTGTGGTGTTGTCTGTCCTTATCATCAAATGGCCTTCTTTGAGGAATGGTCTGAATTTTTGGATTGCCAGTTTTACTGCCAGCATTTCTTTTGGTTTATGTGCAGGTGCAGCTGGTCCTGAGTCCACAATCCTTGTATGCATTTGTCCAGCATGTGCCCCCATCCTAGGTCTGAGGCGCCATTGTGATGGTTTGGCTTGCTCGAAAGTTGTGGAAGGGTAAGCCTGGGTTTGACTGGCATGCTTGAGCCCACCATAGGAACTCCTGTTTTAGGCATGGGATTAGTGGTATTTCTGTTTCTAAGCTGTGCCTGTGCTGAGACCATAAATTCTTTAGGTACCACTGTAGCTTTCTCATATGCAGTCTGGCATGTGGGACCAAGATTATGCATGATGCCATGAAGCCCAAGGCCTGCAGAACTTTTCTTGCTGTTAGTTTGTTCTGCTTTGTTAATGCCAAGAACTAAAGAGGGAGCTCTTTTTGTTTTTCTGCAGTTAGGAATGCCATTTGTTTTACTGTGTCCAAGTCCGCGCCCAAGAATGTTCTTGTTTGGGATGGTATCAGCCTTGACTTTTGTAAATTGATTGTGTATCCCAGGGCTTGTAGCAAATAAATGACCCTTTGTAAATCTGTTGTCAGCTTGCTTTTGTTGTCCGCTTGTAGCAGGCAGTCGTCCAGGTATGGATAAATTTGGATTCCCTGTACTCTGCAGTGAGCGATTACTGATGCCAGGCATTTTGTGAATACTCTGGGCGCAGTAGATAAGCCAAAGGGCAATGCTGAGAATTGATAATGCTCTGATCCTGCAAGAAATCTGAGGTATCTTCTGCAATTTGGTCGAATGGGGACGTGCAGGTATGCCTCCTTGAGATCGAGAGTTACCAGCCAAGACTCCTTGCCCAGCATGGGAAGAAGTTGCTGTAGGGTCAGCATTTTGAATTTTGGGACAATGATGTATGTGTTTAAGATGGACAGGTCGAGAATAGGTCTCCAACTTTTCTCTTTTCTTGGCACTAGGAAGAGTCTGGAGTAGAATCCTTTGCCCTGTTCTGTTATTGGTACTCTTTCCGCAGCTCTCATCTTTATTAATTCCACTATCTGCTGCAGAGCTTCTATTTTTTGATTTGGAGGCAGGTTTGGCATTCCTCTTTTTACTGGTAAGGTGTGGAAGTGGAACCGGTAGCCTTGGTCTATGGTTTGCAAAATCCACTTGTCTTTTGTGATATAGTGCCAATTTTTCGAAAATAAGGCTAACTTTCCACCAAATGGTGCTGCTATTTGCTCCCTGGTAGGTGGAGTCAGAGTCAAGTCACTGTAATTGTCCTGTTGCAGTGGCAGTTGTTGTGTCTGTGCCTCGGTTATTGCCTTGCCACTGTCGTCCTCTGTAGGCACCTCCTCTGGATTGATTTCTGCCTCTAGAGCGTCTATTCCTGCCCCTTTGGGATCTTGTGGAGTCAGGAAAGGACCAATTTTTGGCAGGCCAGTTCCTGCTAAACCTTGGGGGCTGAACCTGTAAGAAATCTTTAACTGTTTGTACAGATTTTGCCTTTTCTTCCATTTTCTTCATTACCTGCTGGGCAGGTGTACCAAATAGACTGGCCTTATCCATAGGAGCATCTAATAGCTTTGCTTTAACATGATCCGGTAAGACCTGTTCTTTCAACCATGCATGCCTTCTTATCACTGTGCCAGTCATGGCTGATCTAAATGAAGCCTCCAGTGCATCATAGCCACATTTTAAGGAATGGTTACTAACCTGTTGGATGTTATTCATCATTTCTAATACATATTTCTTATCTAAAGATTCATCAGAGGACAGTTTTTTAGTTAACTGATCAAGCATAAACTCTTGGTATTGGATCATATGAAACTGACAGTTTAAAGCTCTAGCTGAGAGAGTAGCAGAGGTGTAAACTTTTTCCCCATCTCTAAGGACCTGGATTCCCTTTCAGAGGGAGTAGGGTTTTTTGCTGTGGTCGAGGCTACTGCCTTAGGCCCCTGGGATATAGTTTCGGGATCTGCAAGTGGGGCCTTGTATAGGTGGTGATGAGTGTCTGGCACCCTGTAAAATCTATCTGGTTTGGCAGGGGCTGGAGGTAAAGAATCAGGAGCAGTGCAGACATCATTAAATGCATCATCCACAACAGGCAGTACAGGAGGTATAGCTAAGGGCCTATGTTGTGGTAAGTGCAGAAAAGTCCTAAGCTTTTTCTTGAATCTGAGAAATCTTGTCCCTGCCATTGGAATTGTTCTCTCATGGCATGTAAGGTTTCCCCAAAGGAAAATTCCTCTGGTGGAGAGGCAGCTGGAATGGAGTCTTCAGCATCGGAATCTTCATAAGTAGAAAAAGGAGCCTCTGGCTGGTCTGTAATGTCTGAGTCATCCGCAGAATCATCAGAGGACACTGGCTCGGGGGGCTCTGCTCTAGGTCTCTTTTCTGGGGGCTGAGAGGCCCTGTCTGGGTGAGATTGGGATCCCCTAATTAAGGATATTAAATCTTCTGCCAGAGTAAGCATTTGTGAACTAGAAGTGGGCCTGTGTGAGGGGGGCTTAACAGGCACTGATTTAGCAGATTTGGCTGCTTTAGCCCTGGCAAAGGCCTTAATAGACATGGCTGCAGGAGGCCTAGCAGCACCACGTGCTGGGGTGGAGACATCCAACGGGATGGTGTCTGATAAATCACTAGGAGCCACAGCTGTAGGCAAAACTTCTGAGGCCGATTCAGGTAAGGTAGCAGGAGCCTCGGTAGTAGTCATGGATTCGGCTGAAGATTGACCAGTTTTCTCGGTTTCGGCCGAAACCGAGACACTCGCGGCTTGCTTAACCGTGGTTTTGGCCGAAACCGCAGACCGCGAGTGTCGGTCTTTTTCTTTGCGTTTTTTAACAATTTGGGTAGTCGGAGGATCCGACGGCATAATGTACGCAAAATCTGAGCCGAAAAACTGTTCAGCAAACTCCGACCGACGCCTAAGCGTTCGTCGGTTGAAGGAAGCACAGGCCGAACAGGCTGCTACGTCGTGGTCTGGGCCTAAGCAAGGCAGGCAGTAAGAGTGAAAATCTTTATGAGGTATTTGTTTCCCACAAGTTAAACAGTTATTGACTTTTTCTGACATCGGCTGAGGCAAGAAAGAGTCCCCAATGGGGTACTTAGCTTTTTAGAAGTCTTCGAAGTAGTATTCGGTAGTAGAAATCTCTGGATCTGACCGACCGGCACTTGCGAACAGCTTCTGCTTCGGGCGCCACGCGGCAAGAAAGACTGAGGAAAATGGCGTCGGCTGATGCCTTTATACCCGAAGACCAGCAGAGATGACGTCGGGTGAAGTGCGACATCAGCCGAAGCCGGACCCAGACTTTGGAATCCAGCCGACCGAAGGGCTGCCTGACGACAGGACAACCCATTTGTTATGACTGCAGATGCATCCATGAAGGACATCAGGGTGGTGGCGGTTACATGTTAATGAGTTTGTTTGGAAAGTTAAGTGATGATGAAATCTGTAACAGAAAAAGGCATTATTAGTTGGACTTTATTTGTAAGAGCTTATAATTTTTGTTGTTTGTTATATAATGGAATGTTCCAAATCAGACAGAGATCGCTATAGAATGATGATTTAGCTTAGTTTTCTGTGAATGGTCCATACTTTGCTGCAGAACACTTTCAAAAACAGATATTTTTCCCTCCTTTTTGCCCCTGCTGCCTGCTGTCCATCAGACCCTCTCCTAGCCTATTCAACCATTTTTTTCTAATCACCAGTGATAGCTGACCAAGAGAGACCATTATTCAGGCAGCTACTGGGTGGTTCAGAGTTTATTTTTTTCACAAACCCTATCCTTTCCATGCTCACTAGGATAAAGCGTCAGGGAGGGGATTTGCAATGGGCTGCTATGAAGGATGTCTTGCTCATTTCTGCAAAGGGGCTTTTCTGTCAACAGCTCTGCTCCTTCCCTGAAGCACAAGAGGTGGTTTCCTCAGTCTCCACTAGAGAAATTGCACCTGGCTAGTGTGCCCTAGAGGGCAAGCAAACCTCCCCATCCCCTCAGAAACGAGAGCAAATCATGTCCCTTCAACCTCTCCTAACTGGCTCCTGCAGTGCCTGGGACACAAACTGAACCCCAGTCACCTGGACTGAAGTCAGGGCTCCACTCCTCTATGCCGTGCAGTCATGCTTAAAAACAAGTACTGTCATTGCTGCTGCTGGCAGAATATACACTGTAGCAATAGTAACTATGGTATGGTTTACTAAATGTTATCTCAATGTGTGTCCTATTCAGGTCTGAGTTACTCGTGTTACTGTTTGTGGTTTTAAGAACTCTGTTTAAATTACGGTTACTCATGCAGAGGGTTAGAACACCACCTTGTTTTTTACAAGTCAACCATCCAAGAATGCTGTACAAGATGAAATATTTTGCGAGAAGCAGGAGAGATCTTTAAACCAGGATTCTGTAAAAGCAACAGATTTGGAGTTGTGGCACTCTATTGTTCTTTTAAAATGAACTAATTTTTTGTTAATACTTCTTAAATTTAAGCATGCAATGTTAAGATTTTTATCACTGTGGGCATACTTGATTGGATGAGGTCTTATGAGGGTGTCTCCAAAGAATAGGGCAATAAGTATGAAGGGGATAATTATTTTCTGATTTGTACAGCACTTAGGTTGGTTTTATGCTAAAAAGTAATGTACTCACCATAACATCCCATTAATGTTGTCCATTTTCATTCTTCCTCAACAAATGAGTTCTGATCTAACCCTTGGATCTGAATTGACTGCTTTTTATAGCTTGTGGATACTGAAAACTCTTGAGCTCCTCCCTTACCCATAAATCCCTAGTCCCCCACCAAACCTCAGATCTGGAGCTCAAAGGCAGGAAAAGTGGTTCTGTTAGCATCTTTTCATTCTTCCAGAAGTCACAAACAAAATGGTAGGGGGGTGGAGGGAGGGGAGTTGAAGAATGAAAATGGATAACACAGATGGAACATTATAGTGAGTATATAAGTTCTTTATCTGATACTGTCAATTTTCATTCGTTCCTCAACAAATGGGATGGAGTCCCAGCCACCTGAATCCTTGGAGGATGCTAAGGAAGGATATTCCTGAGCACTGTTGAGCTGAAGGCTGCTCTTCCCTAGAGACCAGATTCAATTTGCAATCAGCAATAAAGGTATGAGGATTAGTCCAAGCTGCATCAGCACAAATATCGTCCATGGAAGATCTGGATGAAAATAGTGATGAAACTGCCATACACCTGGCTGAATGAGCTCTTTAAGGGTTTGGCAAAGACAAACCCAATTTTTTGTAGACAAAGGAAATGCAATCAGTTATCCACTTGGCTAAAGTTACTTTGGTAACTGGCTTGCCCAATTTTGATTCCGAAAAGGAGACAAATAATTGATATGAAATTCTGAAATTTTCCATACTACATAAATAGAAACGTAACCAGCCATGAGCATCCAAGAAGTGTAACATGTATTCCCCTTTTTTCATTGGCACGTGAAATTTGGAAAGAAAACTGGAAGATTGACAGATCGATTGATGCTCGATGCTGACACCACCTTAGAAAGGAAGGATGGGTAAGTTAATAAGTAATGATAGCCTATCTTTATGAAAAATCAAATAAGGAGTCTTAGACTCCTGTCCCCCATTTCTAAACTCCTAGAAAAGTGTGTCCAACTTCAACTCTTACCACATCTCTTAGATAATAACCTTCTAACCCCTACTCAACACGGTTTTAGGCCCAATTCATAGCACTATGACAGCCTTCCTCTCCTATCTTGAAACTGTTAATAAAGCACGTGACTCTGGCCAAATTGTCTCCACCCTACTACTTGACCTCTCTAAGGCTTTCGACACTCTCTCACACAGCCTGCTCTTAACTAAACTTTCAGAACTTAACCTCTCTCCCTCCTCCGTGAACTGGTTCTCCAGCTATTTATCAAATAGATTCCAAGCTGTAAAATGGAAAAAGGCCACTTCCTCTTTTCTTAGTACCCCTACCGGAGTTCCCCAAGGCTCCATTCTTGGTCCCCTTCTTTTCAATATATTTATAAATGATTTCCGCAAATCCATTCCATTCTCTAACATCATCCAATATGCAGATGATTCTACCATTATCTGCTCA